>NW_020539726.1:36807992-36833001 GCF_003426905.1 Ctenocephalides felis | reverse complement strand
CTCCACCGTCGCGAGTTATCACCATGTAATCTTCTTTACCAAATAAATCAATTCATAGCCTGTTTCTCATATATTATTTCGTACATAAATATCTAAATATATCATCAGATACACAGATATAAGAATACTTACATGTTATATATCTTTAATATATTTAGTACTTATAAACCGCCTCCACATTAACTTCGCCGTTGGCGGCACTTTAGCCGAGAGAGAAAAACGCCTAATTGAAATATATATCACTCACAGCAAAGAAGACTTGCTACTGTATGGGCATTTATGGTTAGTTGGAGATTTTTGTGGAAAACTTACTCAGGAATAAAAAAATTATATCAAAAACTCATCTACTAAAAAAAGAGTGCGCGTAAGGTTCACACGCGATTGAAGTAAAACTTATTTGCTACTGTACAAGATGGCTATTAAGTAGAAGTAAATTCATCGTATATTAAGTTTGAATAATGTTCATTAGTAATATGGTAGTTTACTCGTCAGTAGAGTCCTTTTTTTATTTTTCAAGATGCTACTCAAATTGTACAATAGAAATTCCTCATGTTTTTCGCTAGTGTTTTTTAATATTTCGAGTTTTTTTTCATTTTTCTATTATTTTGTTTTACTTTTTAGTTTGCTTGTCAGTAGAGTCCTCTTTTCATATTTTAAGTTGTTTGTCAGTAGAGTCCTTTTTTTTCTATTTCATGTCTTTCATGTTAGTTTGCTCGTCAGTAGAGTCCTTTTTATAATTTAGTTTTTTTTTCTGTTAGCTCGACGGTAGATTCTTTTTTTCTATTTTGTCTTTATATCAGTTTGCTCGTCAATAGAGTCCTTCCTTCCATTTTTTGTCTTGTATTTCAGTCTGTTCGTCAATAAAGTTCTTTTTTCTATTTTTTTCCTTATTTCAGATTGCGTGTCAGTAGAGTCCTTTTTCTACTTTTTGGTTTCTTATTTCAGTTTGCTCGTCAGTAGAGTCCTTTTCCTATTTTTTGGTCTTCTATTTCAGTTGCTCGTCAGTAGAGTCCTAGTTTTCATTTACTCTTGTGATGCACACATTTATTAGTGTCAACTATTATACACATTTATATAATGATAAATTATAAATTATTTATTTATAATAGTATTAAAAATGTTTATTATATTTGAAAACAATAATGTAATTAATGTAATACTTTAAATATGACATGATCGGTTTGTCGTTGTAATTAGCAATCATGACGTCAATATGTGTTAGCTCAAAATATTGGTATCCCAGTTTTAAAAATTCATACCGGCTGTACTATATATAGTTAAGAGCTGAAATTTTAGTATAATATTCTTAAAAGTTTATATTGTAATAGTACATTTTTAGAAATCTATGTTTTTAAACAAATTATTAAAGTTTTTAAATAATTAACAAAATTTTGTCACTCGCAATTTGACGTCAATATGTGTAGCTCAAAATATTAATACCCAGTTTTAAAAATGTATACCGGCTGTACTATATATAGTTAAGAGCTGAAATTTTAGTATAATATTCTTAAAAGTATATATTATAATAGTACATTTTTAGAATTCCATGTTTTCCAACAAATTATTAAAGTTTTTGAATAATTAACAAAATTTTGTCACTCGCAATTTGACGTCATTAGTGTCATAAATTAACAAAAATTTATCGCTTGCATCTTTGCTTTTATATGTTACCTCAAAACATATATTTAGTTGAGTTTTAAAAATTTATACCAGCTGTTCTATAAATAGTTAAGAGCTGAAATTTTAATATAGTATTCCTTCAAGCATATACTACAACGGTGCATTTGTAGAATTTTATGTTACCTAATACAATAGTTAACTTAAAACCAGAAATCCAAATATACAGAGTATTTTAAGAAAAAGTATGTATGTAAAAATATACGGTGGAGGAAAAAACTTTGTAAGTTTTTACTTCTGATTGTATTCGCATTTTTTTCCTACTCTATTATAAAATTTTTAGCGATAAATACATGTACAGAGGTTTTGAATAAATTTTGTATCAATGTTTGCGGTGGAGATAAGCATTTACTAACTTATTAAACATGTAAAGTATGTTTGTAAAAATTACACCTAATGAAATTGTTAAATTAAAACCTGAAATTGGATTTTGCAAAATTTTTAAAAATATTTATATGTATAAAAAATATACGGTGGAGGTGTAAACTTTGTAAGTTTTTATATCTTCCATGTATATATATTTTTTCCCTTACTCTGAGATAGTAATTTTATGTCATATTACAAACTGACTTGTTAAAATTACGTTAAAAATATTGCGGTGGAGAAGTCAGTGCAAGTATTTATTAATTGTAAGATATTATACCATTATGGTTTATTGTTCGACACCAAGTAGTACATACCAATTTTGTTAAGATTTTGTGATAACATTTACAACTGATAATATTTTTGAAGTAAAACTTCTTTAGGCGCGACTAGGGTGTAAATCCGTTCAAATACAACGAAAGTGCGTCACGGCAGATAAGATAAAATAAGAGTCAAGTGCGAATGATTGGTTATTCGCTCTCGATGATATGATTTATGGGTCGATTGTGATTAGTCGTCGTGTATGTGAATAGAGATCAGTCGTTGTATGCTTACCGGCATCGACGTTGTATGCGTACTGATATTAACAAGGAAATCGGCATAGATAAATAAACATTTTAAAGTTACATCATAGTACAAATCTTGATTTAATGAAAAATGCTTGAATCAGAAGAATATTTTATCCTGATCCTTGAAAAAAATAAAACAAATTAAACATTTGTGCCGTTTTCTAAATGTGAGTTTATTGATTAGAAATTACTTCTATATTATTCGCAGTTTTTATAAATCTTTGAAGTTATTAAAATGGAAAATATTTTCTGGCAAGACAGATATTACAGCTGTTCAAAGAATGAGATTATATCGCCAGCGAAAAAGTAAAAAAATACAAGCAGTCAATGAATGTATGTTAATTTTAATTACATGAAGTTCTTAAAACACAATTACGTGATGAGTAAAGTTTCGAAAACACTATTTGTTTAGGCGTTGTTTAACATAATTCACTGTTGTTTAACATAATCCACATTATAGAATTTAATAATCAACAATTGCTTCATTTTTCTAATCCTAAATGCTGATTACAATGACAAACCGATCATGCCATATTTGAAGTATGACTTTAATTACATTCTTATTTTCAAATATTATACATATTTTTAATGCCATTTTAATATATAATTTATAATTTATCATTATATAAATGTGTATAATGGTCGACACTAATAAATGTATGCATCACGAGTGTTACCTACCATATTACTAATAAAAATTATTCAAAATTGTGATATGATGTATTTATTTTTACTTAAATACCCTATTGTACAGTAGCAAATAAGTTTTGCTTCAATCGCGTGTGAACCTTACGCGCACTCCTTTCTTATTTTTTCTCCCAGCTCCCCGTCTAATCGTTAACGCACAGCCCGGCTCCATATAAATACATAATAAATAAAGCACATGTACCCGTCAGTCGTACTGACACTAATGTATCTGCTACATGTCCAAATTAACAGCTTGTTAATTACTCACATTTCTAAAAATACATTTGCACATACACACGCACACATGGAATAAAGTAACAGAGCATAAACATAGGAAAAAACAATTAAGAGAGAACTGTAAATAAGTTGCAGGATTGAAATGCCTTAATGGCAATTAGGGGCTTTGTTATGTTGTTCGACAATGTGAAAACTGGAATAGATTAGATGAATTAAATACAATTTTATAGGTTTTTGTACTTTTTGCTGCGTATTTCCAAAATGGCTGGACCTGCCTTTGCTAAAAACTAGTCAGCACGTCTCCTCATCAATAGGAATCGAATGGTTTTTGAATCATTCAAATCGGTTGATCCGTTTGCCAGAAATCGTCGATGAAAGATTGTATCCGCACATACATACACCCAAAAACACACACACAAACACACACTCACATTCAGTTTTTTAAGGTATACCAAAATATTCTGTAAACTTTCAAATAAAATTATTTAACTTCCCGTAGGGCAAGTTATAGTCGAAAAAAAATCGAAAATGAAAATTTTCATATATCTTCACGTTTCAAGACCTTCTGAACATTTTGGCATACCTTAGAAAAAATGGATGTATGTGTGTGTGTGTGTGTGTGTATGTGTGCGTGTATGTGTGTGTGTTCGGATACAAATTTTCGTCGACGATTTCGGGAACACGGATGAAGCGATTTGAATAATTTGATTCGTATTGATGAGGAGACGTGCTGATTAGTCTTTGACGAAGGCAGGTCTAGCCGTTCCGAAGATATGGGGTAAAAAGTGCCAAAAACGTTAACTCAGTTTTTAAGAGAACGGAGCGTCCGAATTGAATATGTCAAAAAAATTTTACTTGTATTGACAAGATGAAGAATCGATAAAATTTTCATGAAGGTAGGTCTAGCGGTTTCGGAGATATGGAGGAAAAAGTAAAAAAATGAGCCATTTGGCGGTCAAAAATGATCATTAGACATATGCACATCAAATTATCAGATATTTTATAGAGATTTTAACAATAAGTATAAATTTTGTTTACATTCCTATGGGTTCCGTACCAGTGTTTATCCATTGGACGGCGACGCGGCGCTTACGCGCTTTGATATTTTGTGTCTATGCAGTTAAAGCAGTACGATTGCTTTGAAAAAAGTTCAGAATTTCCAGAATAATTCAAAATAATTTTTTTTCAATGAGTCTTATTTTTTTAAAATAAGTAAGTCTTTGTCAAAAATTTATAGTTTCTCAAAATCTAAATTTTTCAGAGTAATTTTTTTTTTCAAAAATGTTAAACTTTTTAAAAAAAATTATTTTTGATACGAGAAGTTCCAGCAATTTGCCTTACGGCACGATCCCATTCTCCCCACTCATTTTTTTGCAATTCCTATAACTTAAAATTTAAGTTTTACAAAATCTCTCCACCGTCCGGGGGACCCTATCTCAAGTGGTTCTTTCAGTATTCATTTCCCGTCGCCCTTTGAAGGTTCGCCGATGCTCGAGGGGTACTCGAACCTTAATAGCACGACCCGAAAACGTTTTGTCAAGTATCTCATATTGCAGAAGAGAAAAGAGGATTTTTTTTTTCAAATTGAAATTAGAGTTTGAATGTAGTCGACAGATGTAGTTAACCTTTTTTGAGAAAAAGCAACGCCCACGCGGTGCGGTGGAGAGTTCTCCTCTAGAGATATATGAAAGTGATATTTTGAATGTGTGGGCATACTGGTTGGTTCTATTTAATATCAACTTACTATTTTTAGTTCAAGATGAGATTTTGCTATATATAAGGTTCGTTAAATTGATTTATTTATATCTTGCTCTTTTACTTATTTTTCATTAAACATTCCCGACATTTTTAAGTCTCCTCATTACGTTCAATTATATTTAAGATATTTTTTCATATATTGTCAATTACCTTTTAGCAGAAATCTCCTCAAAGACTTTGTTGCCGAAGTTTTATTACACTCCATATTACAAATTAATTTGAATTTCGTTCTTTTTTCTTTAGAAAAAAATTGTTTGGGTGGAGACTCAAAAATATGCTCTCAAAATATTCTTTATGGACTTACGATACTGTGTATTAGGTAGGCACTTTTAT
The DNA here is from genome assembly GCF_003426905.1 of Ctenocephalides felis. Classification (NCBI taxonomy): domain Eukaryota; kingdom Metazoa; phylum Arthropoda; class Insecta; order Siphonaptera; family Pulicidae; genus Ctenocephalides; species Ctenocephalides felis. The sequence continues at coordinate 36,827,377 of NW_020539726.1, read as the reverse complement.
TAATACCAGGATTTTGAGTAATTACATGACGTAAGGGAAAGGAATTTTTGTGTCTCCACAGTACTGAGATAAAATATTTTTTGTTTTGTAAATATGTTAATTAAGATATTGTTTTTATATATGGTATTTTAATCTAAATTTTTTGTGTAAATTGTTTTTTGTATTTATTTACCTGGCGATATATATTATTTCTTACGATTGTGTGCATTAGTTTTATTGATATCAGGAGTTTCAGTAATTACATGATGTAAGGGAAAGGAATTTCTGTGTCTCCACCGTACTGAGATAAAATGTGTTTTGTTTTGTAAATATGTTAATTAAGATATTGCTTTTGTCTATGGTATTCGAATCTAATGTTTTTGTAAACATTGTTTTTGTAATATTAATTTACCTGTTGATATATGTTATGACTGGCTCATATGAAGTTCTTGGGAGTTTCTGGACTCACCTGAAGCAAAACAAAAAATCATTGTTAATAACTCTATATAAATTTTTAATTTAAAGTGCAATACAGTGCAATAGAAATGTAGTTCAATATTTTACTAAAAATCTAGTCAGAATTTGATATGTTTTTGGCAAAAATATTATTATATTCTGGCTAGAAAATAATGAAAATCTTATAAAAAACTGCAAAAATACTTATTGGTTAATGATCTTATATCATTTTTAAATTAAAGTACAGTACACAAATATAGTATTTTATATGGCAATATTTTTTTATAATATATTTACAATAAGATATAGTTGTAATAAAGTTTGTTATTTTAATTTAATTATATGATCATTAATAGTATTATTTTTATTTGTTACAGATTTTGTTGCTGATTTTTGGGATTTCAAAATTTTGGTAAGTGATTTTTACATTATATTATTTATAATTGAATCACGAAAATAAGAAATCTTATAGGAATCTGAAAAGGATTCATTGAGCTCAATTTCAATAAGGATCTAGGCACAAGTAAAATTCTATTTAAATTCTTATTAGATTCTTCTAATTGGAATAAGAACCTAGTCAGTTATTTATTGAAGATTCTATTAGATTTTTCTGAAATTCTTAATAGATTTTACTAATTTCTTTTTTGGTTTTTATTGGAATCAGAATCTAGTCAGAATCTAGCTACCAGAAAAATCTAATTAAATTAAATAAATTCTTATTAGATTTTTCTGAAATTCTTAATAGATATTTCTTACTTTCTTATTAAGTTCTCATTGAAATAAGAATTTAGCCAGAATCTAGCTACCAGAAAGAGATATCTAATTAAATTTAATGAAGTTTTCATTAGTTTTTCCTGAAATTCTTAATAGATTATACTAGTTTCTTACTTGGTTCTTATTGAAAAAAATGTAGTCAGAACCTAGCTACCAGGAAGATTCTAATTAAATTAAATAAAAATTCTTATTAGATTCTTGAGAAATTCTTGAAAGATTTTACTAGTTTCTCTTGGTTCTTATTGGGCTCTAATTAGGAAATAAATTTAAACTTTAAAAAATATATTTGTTTTTTTTTCTCGAATAAGCAAATAAATTTGATTTTTAATCATAATCGAATATAATTCATAAATCGATTACTCTCAAAATATCTAGAAGCATTGTCAATTCACAGCCTTGTGTTTTGTTACTGTCAAAATTAATACAAATTCTTAAAATTTTAATATTTTAAGAACAATCAAACATTTTCCATGTAGCCTATAACCTAAGTTGAAGGTAAATGCACATTCTGGACCAAAAAAAATCAAAATCGGTCCAGTAGTTTAGGAGTACATTCCGGTCAAACGTCGTGACACGTACTTTGTACATCATTTCACAGTGTTTTGTTTTCTTATTGTCAAAATTAATACAAATTTTTAAAATTTTAATATTCTAAATGCAAACTAAAATTTTCAATATAGCCTATAACTTAAGTTGAATATAAATGCACATTCTGGGCGAAAAAAAATCAAAATCGATCCAGTAGTTTAGGAGTACATTCCGGTCGAACATCGTGACACGTACTATGTACATTATTTCAGTGTTTTGTTTTCTCACTGTCAAAATTAATGAAAATTCTTAAAATTTTAACATTTTAAATACAAACTGAAATTTTCAAGGTAGCCTATAACCTAAGTTGGAGATAAACGCACATTTTGGGCCAAAAAAAATCAAAATCGGTTTAGTAGTTTAGAAGTACATTCCGGAGACACGTACATCGTGACACGTACTTTGTACATCATTTTACAGTATTTTGTTTTCTCACTGTCAAAATTAATTAAAATTTTTCAAATTTTATTATTTTAACTACAAACTGAAATTTCTAATATTGCCTATAACCTAAGTTGGATATAAGTACACATTCTGGGCCAAAAAAAATCAAAATCGGTTTAGTGGTTTAGAAGTACATGCCGGTGACGCGTACATCGTGACACGTACTTTGTGCATATATATATATATATATATATACATTTATATCCCGATATAAATTACAATCGCATGTGGTATTTCGAAGCATTTGATGTGGTTGCAAGTGCATCTGCATATTCTAAATCTCTTGTTCGTGTCCTTACAATTCCTCCACCGTAATCGAAATATGCAAGGAGAATATTCGCCACGACATAGTACGATGGAGATACGTATATTATTCAATAGAGTGATCAATAAATGATTGTAAGAGAATGGTTCTTGATTATTTGCAGGATATATAGTTAGTGGTATAGGTAAATTTAAGATACGATCAGGCGACTACAATAACAGCAAAAACCTCTAGATCTTCAAATAAGAATGTTTTTGTTTTGTTGACTTGTCACCTTGTCATTGCCTTTTGTATTCATAATATAGAAATATATAAATAAGTAAGAATATATTTCTACGTTTGCTAAAAATGTATTAAAATATTTAATTATCAAAACTGTTGAAGAATAAGAGAAGGTTGAATTGCGATTCCAGTGAACTTTTTGGTGTCAGCGATAACCCTAAGTCTGGATATACAGAATGAGTATGCCAATTGAAGTCCGGTGTCATGGCTAGAGTAAATGCGTAAAACCCAAAGACTGGGCATACCTTTTAAGTAGCCGACAAAAAAAACAGTGATTAGGGCGTTGCACAAAAGACTTTTTTGAAGTAAAACTTCTTTAGGCGCGACATGCGTGTAAAAATTTCTTTAGGCGCAACATGGGTGTAAATCCGTACAAATGCAACAAAAACGCCAACGTGAAGTTGAAGACTACGACGCTAGTTAGCGCAGCTGTCGCAATTATTCGATCTAGTCTGCGAGCAAAACAAAAAATACATCAAATGTCAAATCATATATCAAAAACAAAACAAAATGTGTCGACTTTCACTTGAGTTGTATTTAGCTCGTAGTCTCTAAACATTTTTTGAAGTAAAACTTCTTTAGGCGCGACATGGGTTAGCAAATAATTAACGATAATGATCGCAAATAAATAATGAAACTAAGGAAAAATCTGCGCTGCGTAAGAAATGATAGCTTTGGCTATGTGTGTTTTGTGTGTGATCGACTTTGGCTTCAAAGTGACTTAGTGATGTCAAATGATGCTCAAAAACAAATTTTTAATAATGTTTTTTGAATATTGATTCAAATAATAAGGTTGGATGTCAAACATGTCAAAAGGCATAAAATGCGGGTAAAATTCCCAATTTGTGTAAATTTAACGGGTTTGTATTTCCACCTACACCAAATTATTTACCTAAACTAGGTACTGTATCTGAAAGGTTAATTTCACCTAGGTTGTGTTTCATGCAAATTAGATAATTGAGACATGCAAATGGACAATTTGGAATATTTGGACAAATTATAAATGTGTCTGATAATGTAGTTAATTTATTACCTCGTAATATTGATGATGATTATTGCATTAACGTTCACATAAAAAAGAAAATGATTCATAGATCAAGCTATGTGCAGGGCTTGATAAATAAAACAAATATAAAAGTATGGCTTCAATTTGTTAGGCAAGACGGATATTACAGCTGTTCAAGGAATGAGATTATATCGTCAGCGAAAAAGTAAAAAAAATACAAAGAGTAAATGAATGTAAGTAGTAAATGAAATAAGTTTTACTTCAATCGCGTGTGATCCTTACGCGCACTCTTTTTTTTTCAATTTATGTATCCAAGTTCAACTGCTATCTTCATCGAATCGAAATATAGAAATATATTTCTATGTTTTATAAAAAATGTTTTAAAATATTTTATTATCAAAACTATACAAAATGTCATGACATGAATACTTATTTCTATAAAATTCCACGGCTTCTTGATTCCTACAATAAGTATATATCCCAGTATTAACATTTATGTATATATATATATATATATATATATATATATATATATATTTATTTATATACCCTTTACTGAAAATAAGTGGTATTTATTCGAAAAGAGAGAATTCGCACACGTCACACAAGGATATACAGTTAGTGGCACAATCTCAGGTTCACGGTTCATTTAAAGCAAACGGGAATATCTAATCTGGCAACACATGTTCCTAAGACACGTAGATAGACATACATCCATATAGAGATAGAAAAGAAATGCACACGAAAGATATTTCGACACACAAAAATGTATATCCAATTCTACCGTAGACGGAGAAGTCTCCACCGTAATAAAAAAAATGTATAAAATTAATAAAATAATACAATGTAATGGCGATTATTTATATTTTATCCCGGATAATTTTATTTATACCCGCTAATGCTAAGATATAAATTTCAATTAGTATCTTAATATATCCGATACTTCTAAATTACATTTTAAATTACATTTAAGTCTTGACAAATTGGCGCAAATTAAAAGGTAACTTTTCATCCTGAATTTATGACTAAATAAGTCCTCCAGAAAGGGATTTTCACGATATTCACATTAAGGGACGCTCCATTTACCGCAATCTATTTTACTGAAGATATATGGGTATATATATATATATATATATATATATATACAGAGAGAGTCTAACATTATTCAGAATTTGATTATAAGACGCTAATAAATCTTCATCACGTCAAGTGACACACAAACATATGTCAATAGATTTTAACTTTGTATATTTCACACAAACATACAGAAATACACACTATATAATATATATATATATATATATATATATATATATATATATATATATATATAAACATATAAACAGAGTTTGTATAGGGATGCATGTCCAATGTTGCAAATTGTCCAGAAATGTTGTAAACAATCCAGAAATGTTGCAAATTGTCCAAAATTGTTGCAGAAAGTCCAGAAATGTTGCAAAAACTACAGAAATGTGGCGAAAGTTGTCTAAAAATGTGGCAAATTGTCTTGAAATGTACCAAATTGTCTATAAATGTTGCAAATTATCGAGAAATAGTGTAAATTGTCTGAAATTTTCGTGATTTGTTCAGAAATGTTGCAAATTGTCCAGAAGTGTCGCAGGAAGTCTAAAAATGTTGCAAATTGTCCAAAATTGTTTCAGATAGTCCTGAAATGTGGCAAATTGTCTAAGTTTGTTGTAGCGAGTCCATAAATGTTGCACTTTGTCTAAAAATGTTACAAATTGTCCAGTAATGTTGCCAGTTGCCCAAAATTGTTTCAGAAGGTCCACAAATGTCGCAAATTGTTCAAGAATGTTGTGAATTGTCTGAAAATGTTGTAAATTAGTTGAAAATGCTGTGAATTGTCTGAAACTGAATTCCAAAACTACTAAACCGATTTTTAGATTATTTGGCTCACTTTGTGCATTTAGATCCAACTTAAATAATAGGCAATAATAAGAATCTCATGTCATATTTAAAATATTAGAATTAAAAAAAAAATTAACAATTTTGATAGTAATAAAAATTAATTACAAAGAGTTACCATTTTTTGCTAGAGATTTTAATGCCTTTAAAGTTTTAATCTAAAAAATCTCTAAAATTTGTTTAATTTTCAGGAAAAAACTAAATTTAATAGAAAGTAATTCTCAATTTTGAGAATTGAGAAATGATAAAAATCTCTGTTCATAGCAAAAATTTTGAAATTTTAAAAAATTCGATTAATTTTGACAGTGAAAAAATTAATTACAATAAAATACTAATTTTTGCTGGAGATTTTAATGCCAAGTTTCAATCAAAAAAATTTCTAAAATTTGTTTAATTTTTAGGAAAAATCTAAATTTAACACAAAGTAATTCTCAATTTTAATTAACTGCAAAACATGGCAACACTATTGATGCAGCTTTCTCAATAAATTTAGACAATTTTCTGACAGACTTTAAGTTTTTATGGCTTCAATTATCTCGAACCAATCATATCATATTTAAATTGTGATTTAATGTTTTATGCCACCACTGAATTCTTGATTTCATTTATTAATGTTGCAAAATATTAGTACAGTAGCTAAAATCAATAAATGTATGAATTACTAATGGTCAAACCAATTATATGGAATTTGAAATTAACATATTGTAATTTTTACGCCTCCACCGGATTTTCGATTTCTTTTTTTTTTGTTTCAAAATATTAGTACAGTGGCTAAATATTAATGAATGTATGTATTACTAGTCGTCACACTAATCATATCAAATTTAAGATGAACAAATTGCAATTTTTTACTTTTTTATCTTATGCGTACTCTGTTTTCACATTTTATTTTTACAATTTCTACTGATATCTTCCGCAATGGAGTAAATACAAAAATATTGCTTTCCAATTATATTTTCAATAAATAAATAAATATAAGTCTTTCGATATAAGTATCTACACTCGAATTCCGATGAGTATTTTGTTTTGACGAAGGAAAAATACTCGACATGCAGAATTCAACTTCGAAATAATGATTGTAAGCTTATTTATTTATCCTATTTTAAAAATACCTTTCGGCAATGGAATAAGAAATTATTTTGCTATGTGAATGTTTTTGTAGATATGAGTTTTATTTTGCGTCGGAAGACGGTGGAGATGCTGTACTTTGCTTGTCGTATTATATAATTGTCAGTTATATATATATATATATATATATATAATAAAATAAAATATAATTTTCCTATCAACGAATTGCAATTTTTAGCCCTCCACCGGATTATCAATTTCTTATATTAGTTTTAATGACAGAGCTGTTGCTGCAATTCCAGGCGTATTTGTGGTCTTTCTAGGTCCTCCTTCCAACAGAAAATAGTTTAGATGAAATAATAAAACGACGGGAGAATGAGAAAAGGGAATTTGCACTTTTGAAATATTGCAGATTTAATTTCGTGCACCGCCGACTCTCGACGGTGGAGACGCCTGGTGGAGCCGAGTGCAAATATCCGCAATGCGTTCGTTATATGCGGTTTTAGCAAAATGACAAAGGAAGGATCAAGGGATGGTGAAATAATATAGGCGATAGTAATAAATGAATTAGTGGTATATATTTTTGATGAACTTAATTTTATTTAATTTAATTGTATTCCACGTTTTAATTTCATCACTATTTGATTAAAAATTATTCTCCCATATTTTCATTTGCTTATCATTAATTGAATCAGAAATATCGATTTTTCCATTTTGTGAAATTAAACGAGGAATCGCCTCAAATCTATTTAGATGACGTCATCGCCCAATGACGAATCAGAATTTGAATCAGACATAAAACCACCTTCTATCTTAACAAAGTTTTACTTCAATAAATCTACTCTAAATACTGAAATTAAACTATATTACAAATATATGAACTATAAATCCAAGTTTAATATCTAACTTAATTCTAATTCCCATTTTAAACCCATGTAAATTGTTTGTGGGCTATTACGCTCTTGTTATGATACTATGGTGGAGAGTTCGCCACAGTGCACAAACTGACATTACATAATCTATGCTGAAAACTGCAATTAGACGCCAAGCTGGTAATACACTTGTAATTGATTAATTTATAAACTAGCTGTAAGTGGAATTCTGTCTTAAGGCAATTAAGGCATCGTGCCTTAAGGCAAATTGCTGGAACTTCCCGTACCAAAAATTATTATTTTTTTTAAAAACGATTAACATTTTTGAAAAAAATTTACTTCGGAAAAATAAGATTTTTAAGAAACTATAAATAGAACAAAAATTACTTTTTTTTGAAAAAAAAAAATTAAATTTAAAAAAAAAAAATTGTATCCGCACACACACATACATCCAATTTTTCTAAGGTATGCCAAAATATTCAGAAACCTTTGAAACGTCGAGAAATGCAAAAATTTTCGTTTTCGATTTTTTTGCGATTACTATAACTTGCCCTACGGGAAGTTAATTATATATGAATCGTGCTGATTAGTTTTTGACAAGGGCAGGTTTTGCCGTTTTGGAGATGCAGAGCAAAGAATAAATTAGATTCTAATTTTAATTGTAGCTAAAATTCTAAAGCTCGTTTATATACTTCAAATAATTATTTTAACTTTGCATTTCAGTTTATATAATTATTAGAAATATGAGATAAGATCCTTTAATTCTAACTCGGCTTGATTAGGTTTTGTTTATTTACTCTTTATGTAAACATATATAAACGTCGTCGTACAATTTATAAGCTGTTTTTCTATAAAATTTAATTAATAGAAGTTACAATATTTATATCAACATATTTGAAACCATTTAAAATTCCTCAAACATTCTATTACGGTACGGGAAGTTCCAGCAATTCGCCTTGAAGCACAATTACATACACCACTAGTTTACGATGCCAAAGCCAACTTACACTTGTAATAGTCCACAAAATCCATGACAATTTATGTTTGCCTAGTTTTACAACAGATACAACGACAGATCTCTATTCACATACACGACGACTAATCACAATCGACCCGTATCGAAATTATTTCATCGAGAGCGAATGACGTACAGTTCTGGCGTAACGGACTTCCGTTGCGTTGGTACGGATTTACACTCAAGTCACGCCTAAAAAAGTTTTCCTTCAAAATACAACAGTCAATTGATATAATAAATTTATTATTATTTTTAGCTGATAAAAATATCTGATTCATGTTTGCAACTCTTTAGTTTCCTTAAATACATTTCTCTACTGAATTCCTCCGGTGGAGCATCGTTCCTCCACCGTATACCATTTATTACCCATTTAAAACCCGATTCAGCTCCCTTACTATGTTTCTAACTAGCCATTTCGGCGAAGCTATAGCCCATAGTTCCGTAGCAACAAACTGTTGCAATAAAAGTTAATTGCAACATTTTCCTGCGATGTTTGCAACAATTGCGACGCACTGTTGCAAATACCGGAACAAAGTTTTGGTTCGGTTCATTTAAATTTTAGACCGGTGGAGGAAAATTTGCGTCGGTTCGGTTCGGTTTTATGAACCGGGTAAAGGATAAGTGGAATGTTTGGAATTGGATTTTGGAGCTTTTAGTGTTGTGGTTGGGGTTGTAAATTTTTTAAGTAAAACTTCTTTAGGCGCGACTAGGGTGTAAATCCGTACAAATGCAACGAAAGTCCGTTACGCCCGAATAGTTCGTCATTGGTTCTCTATGAAATCATTTCTATACGGGTCGATTGTAATTAGTCGTCGTGTATGTGAATAGAGATCTATCGTTGTATGCGTACCGGCATCAACGTTGTATGCGTACTGGTATCAACAAAAAAATTGACATAGGTGAATGAACTTTTTAAAGTTACATCGTAGTACAAATCTTGATTTAATGAAAAATGCCTAAATCGGAAGAATTTTACACTGCCTTTGCCAAAAGCTAATTAACGCTTCTACCCATCATCACAAATCAAATGTTTTTTTAATCATTCTAATCGGATGCTCCGTTCTCTCAAAAACTCGATTTATATTTTCTGCACATTTTGCTCCGTACCTCCAAAACGCTTAGACCTGCCTTTGCTAAAAACTAATCAGCATATCTCCCTATCAATAGGAAACAAATGTTTTTTGAACCAGTCGAATCGATTGATCCGTGCGTCCGAAAACGTGGTTGAAAAATTTTACCCATACATACACTCATACACACACATGCATTTTTTCTGAGCTATGCCAAAATGTTCAGAAACCTCTGAAACGTAAATAAATGTACAAATTTACAATATCGATTTTTGGACAATTACAATAACCTTACGGCTAGTTAAAAATACACACACATGATTTTTTTATAATTTATCAAACGATTCATAATGACATAAAATCGCCACGTTTCATGTCATTCTGAATCGTTTGATGTATTATAAAAATTACGTATGCATTTCTGTGTGTATTGTGACATATAGATTTCGGTAACTATTCAGTTAAATACACGTGTATCTATTACAACAAGCAGTTTATCTTAAACGCATGTTCCTCCACCGTTTCGTGTATTCCTCCACCGTCAGCAGAATGCGAAAAAAATAAAACGAATTCCCTTCAATGAGTGAAAAAGCGCTGGACCGGATAAAAGGACGATGGAAAGGACGAAAACGTTTCGTTCTCTGGACAAAAGGACCCTTTCAATTACTACATAACCTTTCCTGTCACTAGGAGGACCAACAGTCGTCGTCGTAGTCGTAGATCCTTAGGCAAAGGCAAAGGGAATGATCTATCTAGTGACCGAATCGGCAAGAGATGAATGGCGGATGGAGGAAATATATACATGGAAAAATATGGAGACGGGTTTATCTTGGATCGGGGCGAAAGGAATCTTTAATCAATCAGAATTTTAGTTTGGTGAATAAATTAAATTTTGTGTATATGTTCTTTAAGAAATCCATCAAATTACACGTCTCTCCACCGTACCCCTAATTCCTCCACCGTTCAACCGTATCCCTTATGCAGCAATTTCAAACGAATCGGAGACCAATTTGATTCTGAGGTAAAAAAGAACGAATCACAAATTAGATGTTTCCCTTAAGGGACCGGGCAGGGCTTCAAATCATTTGCCTTTGCCGGAAAAAAATACATAACGGGCTTTTTTTTAAGGTTTTATTGGTTTAATTTCGAAATGTGCACAACAAGTTTGGTAAACGAAAACGTATGGGGTTTTAATAAATTGGGTTATAAAATACAGGAAAAAATTGATTAGGGTTATTATATATTAGAGTGGTCCTTTATATGGATACTGTCGGAATTTTTTTGCTCCCAAGGGATCAAATGTTTTTAAATCGATAGAAGAAAATTCTCTGAAAGTTTTAGCTTTTAATATTAACTTTTAGGTAGTGCGCAATGCCATTAAAGTTTCCTATGCACAGAACAATAGTAAAATTTAAAACATTTATTGAATCGCGGACTATCTAAAAGTTAATATTTGGAGCTAAAACTTTCATAAATTTTTTTGTTATCAATTTGGAAGCATTTGAGCCCTTGGGAGCAAAGAAATTCCGACAGTATCCATAAAGGACCACTCTAATATATAAAACTTTGGTAAACTAATATATAAAATTTTGGTAAACAAAACTGTATGAAGTTTAAATATATTGGTTTATGGAAGACAGAAAAAAATTGATTGGGGTTATAATATATATTAGAGCGGTCCTTTATATGGATACTGTCGGAATTTCTTTGCTCCCAAGGGCTCAAATGCTTTCAATTTTATAAAAGAAAATTCTCTGAAAGTTTTAATTTTTATTATTAATTTTTAGATAGTCCGCGATTCAATCAAAGTTTCTTATAAACAAAACATGAGTAAAATTTCAAACTGTTATTGTTTCGCGGACTATCTGAAAGTTAATATTAAGAGCTAAAACTTTTACAGAATTTTCTTTTAACAATTTGGAAGCATATGAGCTCCTGGGAGCAGAGAAATTCGCAAAAATTCATACAAATTTCTTCCAAATAAAAAGTGTAAATTAAACTTCGTTATCTCAATATCTATTTACAGCTTTTCCTTTTCAACTCGCTCACTTCGCATTTAATACGAACGATTTTCCAATACATTACCTCTTCAGTAAAAGAGTAAAAAAAATCGAAAACACGTAAAATAAAATAAAACTCGTCTCGAATCGTTTCCAAATGAAAATCCCAAACATTCGGAGGAATACACATATATATGAGAGCATCATGATGTATGTGTTGAAATGATGACCACATTACATGGGATTCTGGTTGGATTCTCTAGTGCTTTTTTATATTTATGATGTCATTAAATGGTCTAACATCGATTTATACCCATATAGATATATACATACATACATACAGATATATATATATATATATATATATATATATATATATATATGTAAAAGAGAGTCATACTTTATATATTAAAAGTAATAATTTATGAGAAGCTTTCTTTTAAATGTGATATTTAAAAGATGCCATTTCATAGTGTTTTTAGTGTCAAAATTTATTGAAATTTATAAAATTTTAATACTTCTAAAATCATCTGAAATTTTTAATATAGCCTATAACCTAAGTTGGATACAAATGCGCAAAATGAACTAAAAAAAAATAAAATCGGTTCAGTAGTTTAGGAGTCTATTCAGAACATACATCGTGACACCAATATTATATTTAAATTAAAATTATATAAATCAAAACACCGACTAGTCAACACTTTTAGCATAGCTACAAATACTATTTTTACAGAAACAAACATTTATTTTTAACATAAAACTACTTACAAATAAATTGTACAGATTGCAACACAATTTATATCGGTAAAACTAGCCAAAATTTATAAAACAACTTTAAAATTATAAAAACAATATTAAAACTCCAAAAATATTCAAAACTATGCTTACAGAACATATCATTACTTTAAAAATTAGTGAAAACTTTTTTAAGTATACTAAATTTTGAAGAAATTTACTCGAAGGACGATTTGCCGAAGGTTGTTACATTCAAATACAAAATTGAACTAGTAGTGTATGGCATGGTGCCTCAACGCAAATTGCTAGAACTTCCCGTACCGTAATAAAACATTCGAGAAATTTTAAACGCTTTCCAATATAATATATATATATATATATATATATACGTATATATATATATAGTCAAAATTCATTGAAAACTAGTGAGGTGTGGGTGGCATCGTGCCTTAAGGCAAATTGCTAGAACTTCCCGTACCGTAACGAAATGTTCGAGGAATACAGAATGTTTTCAAATAGATTATTATAAATATTGTAACATTGTCTAATATTTATAAGAATTATATAAACTGAATTGCAAAGTTGAAATTATTTGTTTAAAGTATATCAGAACTATAGTCAGAATTAAAAATAAAATCTGAATTATTTTCGATATACAAAAAACTTAAAAAAAAAAAGTTGAAACAATTTTTTTTCTAAAATCAATTATTTTGTTAAGACAAGCAGAAAGTTTTTTGAATCAATTAAATCAGACGCTTAGTTCTCTCAAAAACTGCCATTTTTTGTACATTTAGCTCCGTATCTTCAAAATGGCTGGGCCCGCCTTTGCCAAAAACTAACAAACACTTCTCCCAATCATTACTAATTGAATGTTTTTTAGATCATTCAAATCGGATGCTCCGTTTTCTCAAAAACTTGTTTTCTATTTTCTCCACTCTTTGCTCTTTATCTCCGTAACTGCTGGACCTGCCTTTGCCAAAAGCTGATCAGCACATCTCCTTATCAATAGGAATCGAATGTTTATTGAACCATTCAAATCGGTTAATCCGTACGCCCCAAAACGTGGACGAAAAATTGTATCCATACATACATACGCACACACACACACATCCATTTTTTCTGAGGTATGCCAAAATGTTCAGAAACCTTCAAAACGTCGAGAAATGTAAAAATTTTCTATTCCGATTTTCGGCTCATTACAATAACTTACCCTACGGGAAGTTAATTATACAATTTGAATATTTTAAGAATGATCATAGATTTTTAATACAGCCTATAACTTAAGTTGTATAACTAGTAGGGTATGGTATCGTGTCTTAATGCAAATTGCTGGAACTTCCCGTACCCCAATGAAATATTCGAGAAATTTTAAACGTTTTCAAATGTATTATTCAAATGCGTTTAGACTGTGACTGTACCGGCGCACTTTTTCAATTTTGTGTAAATTAGGCAACTATTTAACTTCCCGTAGGGTAAGTTATAGTAATCGTCCAAAAATCGAAATCAAAAATTTTTACATTTCTCGACGTTTTGAAGGTTTTTGAACATTTTGGCATACTTCAGAAAAAATGGATGTGTGTGTGTGTGTGTGTGTGTGTGTGTGTGTGTGTGTGTGTTTTGTATGTCCGCTTTTTTTCGTCCACGTTTTCGGGCGCACGGATCAACCGATTTGAATGGTTTAAAAAACATTCGATTCCTATTGATAGGGAGATGTGCTGATTAGTTTTTGGCAAAGGCAGGTCCAGCCGTTACGGAGATATGGAGCAAAGAGTGCAAAAAATTGAAAGCGAGTTTTTGAGAGAACGGAACAACCGATTTGAATGGTTTAAAAAACATTCGATTCCTATTAATAGGGAGATGTGCTGATTAGTTTGTGGCAAGGTAGGCCCAGAGGTTTCGGAGATACAGAGCTAAATTAAAAAAAAATGGCAGTTTTTGAGAGAACTAAGCGTCCGATTAAAATGATTCAAAGAACTTTCTGCTTATTTCAACAAAATAATTGATTTTGGAAAAAAAAAATTTTTGTTTCTAATTTTTTTTTCAAAAATTTTTTTTTGTAATTTTGGACTAAAAATTCAAAAAATCACCCAGGCTAAGCACAGTCTAAGCGCCACTCTGGTACAAATGTTTACGCAAGTGCGTTTAGACTGTTTGTGTACTGGAGCACTTTTCCAATTTTGTGAAAATTATTGAAAAATGTGAAAATGCCGCCAATCTGAGCACAGTATAAGTGAAAATGTCGCACAGAATTATTTGCAAATGCGTTTAGACTGTGACTATGCAGGAGCACTTTTTCAATTTTGTGTAAATTTGGCAACTATTTTTTTTTTTTGAATTTGATTCGAAATGAAATGACGATTGTTAATGTTCTGGAGATGATAAATTGATTTATTTATAATTAACTTTCCATAGGGTAAGTAATCGCAAAAAAATCGAAAATGAAAATTTTATATATCTTCACGTTTCAGAGGTTTCTGAATATGTTGGCATACCTTGGAGAAAATTGATGTATGTGTGTGTGTGTGTGTGCGTGCATGTGTGTGTGTTCGGATACAAATTTCGTCGACGATTTCGGGAACACGGATGAAGCAATTTGAATAATTCAAAAAACATTCGATTCGTATTGATAAGGAGACGTGCTGATTAGTTTTTGTCAAAGGCAGGTCTAGCCGTTCCGAAGATATGGGGCAAAAAGGGCCAAAAACGGTAACTCAGTTTTTAAGAGAACGGAGCGTCCGATTTGTATAGTTCAAAAAACATTTTACTTGTATTAACAAGATGAAGATTTGATCAAATTTTCATGAAGATAGGTCTAGTGGTTTCGGAGATCTAGTAAAAAAAACTAAAAAAAAATAACATGGCGGTCAACAATAATCATTAGACATTAGACATATGCATATCAAATTATCAGATATTTTATTGAGATTTTAACAATAAGTATAAGTTTTGTTTAATAAGTATAATGTTTTTCCGTTAGACAGCGACGCGGCGCTTACGCGCTTTATATTTTGTCTCTATGCAGTTAAAGAAGTACGATTGCTTTGAAAAAAAGTTCAGATCTTCCAAAATATGTCAAAATGAAGATAACATTTTTTCCAAAAAAAATTTTTATAAAAAAAATTGTTTAAAAATTTTTTTTAAAAAAAAATTTTTTTTTCAAAAAAAAGTAATTTTTCGTCCGATTTAAAATTTCCAAAAAATCTTATTTTTTCGAAGTAAAATTTTTTCAAAAATGTTAATCGTTTTTAAAAAAATAATAATTTTTGGCACGGGAAGTTCCAGCAATTTGCCTTAAGGCACGATGCCTTAATTGCCTTAAGACAGAATTTCACTTACAGCTAGTTTTTTTTAAATTGAATTCGAAATGAAATGACGATTGTTAGTAGATGATAGGAGATAAATTGATTTATTTATGATTTACATTTGATTTGCTCAGATATAACAAGATAGCAAAAATAATGAAAGTTACAGGGTTTGTAATAATATATTTCAAAACGTCCAAAATTTCTTGAATATTTATTACGGTACGGGAAGTACCAGCAATTTGCCTTATACCACTAGTTTCTTTACCATATTTAAGCATTTTACTTATTTTTTAAGCAAGATATTAACAGAGGAAGGTTTTCTATTAGTTTCCAAATTTGAAAATGTTTTAAATTTTTTGTATTCTTCTTTAAAATCAAAAAAACCTCATAGTAGAGTTGTTGACTCCGTTTACAAAGTGAATTGTAATAATTGTGATAAATTCTATATTGGAGGAAGTTTATAATATATATATATATATATATATATATTATATATATATATATATATATATATATATGAGAGAATGCTTCAACATAATTCTAAATATAAAAGTCAATACAAAACAATGTTACCTGAACCTATACGAAATTTTAAACACACTTTTGATTTAAATAATTCCTTCCTTTATAAATCAATATAAAATATTGATAAAATATGTTGACCTAAGAAGATTTGCTGAATCTGTTTTCATTTTTATAAATTCACAAGGTGTAAATAAGAGAAGTTCTTCTTCTTTGCTTTTTGACGTGACTGTAAGACTGATTTTTTTTAATATTTGAACAATTTTTTACCACTTGATATTTTTTTTTAACTTCTCGAAGGAGAAGTTTATTTTCATAAAAAACTCCGATTCGCAAATTTTATGTTTTCTCGACGTTTCAAGTCATTCTGAATCAAATTTGGAAGAAGTATGTGCAACAGTAATTAACTGTTAAAAAGAAATTTAAGCCGATTTTTATGCGACTTTTTTGGCGATGTATATAATGATCTTATAGAACTTACTGTAAGGTCGTAATATTTTACGACCTTACGACAGTTTAATTTTAAATATTCATCAAAGTTTGAAAAAATGAGTAGTTTTCTTTTTAATTTGTTATAATTAAAATTTTACTTTAATTTACTAAGTATAACGATAGAGTAGTTTGTCTTAATGAACATACTAAACCAATAATGCCCTACGGAAACTGGTTTAATTATAAAGTTTCTTGATTTGTGAAATTTGGCTTTTAGAAAATACTCCGAGCTTACGTGTTCGTACATTTTCAAATATGTGTAATAATTGCACTCGGAATACTTTTAATCGCTCATAAATTAATTTATTTTTTATTGATTATTTACACATATCGGGAAGTTTACGTAACTTGCCTCAAGGCTAAATACCAACACCAAGTAGTTCATATATTTAACCATGCAAAATAACTGCTCTTCCAATATATATCCAATCCAGTTTCCCTTTCTTTTACGCCCCAAACTCTTTCTTCTTATCTTTTAAATTTTACGACCATTTTATTTACGTTTTTCTTAAATAGAATCCTTTATTATTTTCTCTCGTTTTTTCCACTTTTTGCAGTTGATAATGCGCCAAAGCAGTGCACATCCTCCTATGTATACACTTGTATGCACTCACAGTGCACGTATGAACTTTATTGCATATCGTAAAGTCATACTCTCCACTTCCCTCCACCGTATTTTGTGCACTCGCCACTTCTGCTTACCTTTTGTGAGAAGAAAAGAAAACATAAACGGGATAGTAGAATCTTTATAAATGCACACATGAACTAGTGGTATATGGCATCGAGCCTTAAGGCAAATTGCTGGAATTTCCTGTATCGTAACAAAATATTGAGGAATATTAAATGATTTCAAATAGATTGTTATAAATAAATACTATAACATCGTCTAATATTTGTATGAACTTTATTGCATATCGTAAAGTCATACTCTCCACATCCCTCCACCGTATTTTGTGCACTCGCCACTTCTGCTTACCTTTTGTAAAGAATGAAAAGAAATACATAAACGGGGATAGTAGAATATTTATAAATAACATGAACTAGTGGTGTATGGCATCGAGCCTTAAGGCAATTGCTGGAACTTTCCGTACCGTAACGAAATATTCGAGGAATATTAAACGTTTTCAAATAGATTATTACAAATACTGTAACATTTGTCTAATATTTATAAGAATTATGTAAACTGAATTGCAAAGTTGAAATTATTTGTTTAAAATATATAAGTAAACTAAAGCTGTATAAATGAATGTGCATGAATATTATGATTATATGATTCAGTTTTTTTTACTATACAGCATCGGTGTATCTTAAAACTTAATGATTTTCTCCATATAATATTGTTTCAGAAGATAAAAATGATTAAATGCAGTTATTTAGATAATTAATAATCTATATACTACTAGTGTATGGCATAGTATTTTAATGCAAATTGCTGGAACTTTCCATGAAATATTCAAGAAATTTTAAACGTTTTCAAATATATTATTACAAATACTGTAACCTTCATTATTTTTGCTGTCTTGTTATATATAATATTATAGTTTATATTTCATATAAACTTGCAAACTCTAATTTCAAACCAAATTAGTTATTTAGCTTCAAATATTGTCAATAAATTGATATACTTTATTGTAACTAAGGATACTACTTATTATTTGATAATTTGGAAAAAAACATATTAGAATTTTTCAAAACATTACCCAATACTTGACAAATAACAATGACAAACTTTGTCAAAAAAGTGTCGACAAATTAATATTTTACACCTAAATTTAGTGTCAAAGTAACACTTGACATTATACAATATAAAAAAAGAGTGCGCGTAAGGATCACACGCGATTGAAGTAAAACTTTTAATATTGTATGAGTAGGCAATTAAGATAAAAATAAAAAAAACATCATATTTGAATTTAAAAATCATCTTTTAATAATCATATAACATCAATAATAATAAGATCTCTTGAGCATCGGCACAGCTGTCCTACTGATATTAAGAGTTTGAATATGATGTGAAGCTTTCTTCCTAATTTTGTTATCTATCTTACCGGGAAATTCAAACCATAAACGTAGAAGTTTCATCATATCGCCACGTTCTATGTACACTAATTTTCCCACACAACCATTAGCTAAGCCATCACTTACATCAATATTAGTTGTTTTATGTAAAAATTATTCAGAACTAAAATTATTTCATACGGCAAAGCCCCGGTATCAATAAACGATTTTTTTGAAACTGCTGACGAATGTATGATTGTTGATCTGTCGCATGGCAACCTACATAAATATCCGTGGCAGTAGATATTATTTGTCTTCCACGAGATTCAATATAAATTTATTATTATTCATGGCACATTTATTCTCTAAGAAAAGTCTTATTCCATGAGGACATAATACAGCAACCTCTTCTTTTGTAAAAAAAACGTGATTCAATTAATGCAAGTTCATATAGGGTTTAGCGCTCGACTTACGCATGACATGACGGGAGTGGATACTCGCGACATCAGCGCTTACGGCGTCGTAGTGTTCAACTACACGTTGGCATTTTCGTTGCATTTGTACGGATTTACACCCGTGTCGCGCTACTCA
>NW_020539726.1:36700508-36806992 GCF_003426905.1 Ctenocephalides felis | reverse complement strand
TAGCTGTAAGTGGAATTCTGTCTTAAGGCAATTAAGGCATCGTGCCTTAAGGCAAATGCTGGAACTTCCTCGTGCCAAAATTATTATTTTTTTAAAAACGATTAACATTTTTGAAAAAATTTTACTTCGAAAAAATAGATTTTTTAGAAATTTTAAATTGGACAAAAAACTACTTTTTGAAAAAAAAAAATTTTTTTTTAAAAAAAATTTTTAAACAATTTTTTTTTGTAAAAATTTTTTTTTGGAAAAAATGTTATCTTCATTTTGACATATTTTGGAAGATCTGAACTTTTTTTCAAGCAATCGTACTGCCTTAACTGCATAGAGACAAAATATAAAGCGCGTAAGCGCCGCGTCGCTGTCTAACGGAAAAACATTGGTACGGAACCCATAGAAAGTTAAACAAAACTTTATACTTATTGTAAAAATCTCAATAAAATATCTGATAATTTGATATGCATATGTCTAAGTCTAATGATTATTGTTGACCGCCAAATGTTATTTTTTTTAGTTTTTTTTACTAGATCTCCGAAACCGCTAGACCTATCTTTATGAAAATTTGATCAAATCTTCATCCTGTTAATACAAGTAAAATGTTTTTTGAATTATCCAATCGGACGCTCCGTTCTCTTAAAAACTGAGTTACCGTTTTTGGCCCTTTTTGCCCCATATCTTCGGAATGGCTAGACCTGCCTTTGACAAAAACTAATCAGAACGTCTCCTTATCAATACGAATCGAATGTTTTTGAATTATTCAAATTGCTTCATCCGTGTTCCCGAAATCGTCGACGAAATTTGTATCCGAACACACCACACATGGACGCACACACACACACACACATACATCAATTTTCTCCAAGGTATGCCAACATATTCAGAAACCTCTGAAACGTGAAGATATATAAAAATTTCATTTTCGATTTTTTGCGATTACTTACCCTATGGAAAGTTAATTATAAATAAATCAATTTATCATCTCCAGAACATTAACAATCGTCATTTCATTTCGAATCAAATTCCAAAAAAAAATAGTTGCAAATTTACACAAAATTGAAAAAGTGCTCCCGCATAGTCACAGTCTAAACGCATTTGCAAATAATTCTTTGCGACATTTTCACTTATACTGTGCTCAGCTTGGCGGCATTTCACATTTTTCAATAATTTTCACAAAATGAAAAAGTGCTCCAGTACACAAACAGTCTAAACGCACTTGCGTAAACATTCTACCAGAGTGGCGCTTAGACTGTGCTTAGCTTGGGTGATTTTTTGAATTTTTAGTCCAAAATTACAAAAAAAAAATTTTTGAAAAAAAATTAGAAACAAAAAAATTTTTTTTTCCAAAATCAATTGTTTTGTTGAAAAAAGCAGAAAGAAAGTTCTTTGAATCATTTAAATCGGACGCTTAGTTCTCTCAAAAACAGCCATTTTTTTAAATTTAGCTCGGTATCTCCGAAACCTCTGGGCCTACCTTTGCCAAAAACTAATCAGCACATCTCCCTATCAATAGGAATCGAATGTTTTTTAAACCATTCAAATCGGTTGATCCGTTCCCTCAAAAACTCGCTTTCTATTTTTGCACTCTTTGCTCCATATCTCCTAACGGCTGGACCTGCCTTTGCCAAAAACTAATCAGCACATCTCCCTATCGATAGGAATCGAATGTTTTTTAAAACCATTCAAACGGTTGATCCGTGCGCCCGAAAACGTGGACGAAAAAAAGCGGACATACAAAACACACACACACACACACACACACACACACACACACACACACATCCATTTTTTCTGAAGTATGCCAAAATTTCAGAAACCTTCAAAACGTCGAGAAATGTAAAATTTTTGATTTCGATTTTTGGACGATTACTATAACTTACCCTACGGGAAGTTAAAAATAAATAAATAAAAAATCAGTTTAATTTTGCTTTTAAAAAATATCAGTATTTTCTAAAAAAAATTTTTTTTCAATTTTTCAATAATCCAAATTCTACAAATTTTTAAAATATTCAAAAATGTTCTACAAATGAATTTAAAAAAAACTATTTTTTCTGTGTTTTTGAAACTTTTAAATTACGTTACGGAAAGTTCCAGCAATTTGCCTTAAGGCGCGTGCCATGCACCACTACTTCAAACTATGGATTTTTTATCATTAAGTTATTTTTTTGCTTTATATTATGGAATTTTCAAAATTATGCTTTTTTATATTATAAATTTGTAAATCTATTCAGATGTAAATGTTTTAAATTGTACATCTTTCAAATTGTAATTTAGCTGTTGTAGATCTTTCAGTTTGTAGGTTTTATAAATTGTAAATATTTCAATTTATGATTTCTTGCATTTTAATTAATAATTTAAAAAAATGTCTCAAAATAATTTAATTTTAATTTTATTCTAGCTAAAAATCTAAAGCTCATTTAAATACTTTAAATAAATTATTATAAGTTAGAGAACGAGTCCTGACATTCTAACTTTGCTTGATTAGATTTTGTTTATTTATTTTTTTATGTAAACATACATAAACGTCTTCGTCCAATTCATAAGATCTTATATTTTTTCTATAAAATACTAATAATGGGAATTACTGTATTTGTAATAATATATTTAAAAACGTTTAAAATTTCTCGAATATTTCATTAGGCTGCAGGAAGTTCCAGCAATTTGCCTTAAGACACGACGCCATACAATGCTAGTTTTTTCTATACTCAGTACTTTTCATTTCAAAATATGAAAAAAAAACATTTTAGAAAAATAATAGATACAGAGCAATAATGTTTTGACATAAATTCGCAGTATTAAAAAAAATCGATATATATTCCTTTACAATCAATTTTCCTAAAAAATAAAACCCTACTGATCATTTACCAATTCTAAAAAACCCATTTTCCAGCTAAGCGGACACAACATTATACATATATCTTCACACGTATATAATTGAACCGTTCATTTGCATACAAAATCCACTCAACCCACTACAACCCACTCTTCGAAAATGCTGTAATTACAAAATCGATATTCGAAAACCTAAAGTGGAATATCCATTTGGGCCCTTTTCTTCATCAGACTACAATCTGCTGGATGTAAAATATATTCGAGCCTAGGCTTTAGGGTTTGGGAAAAAATTTAAATTATACCCGAAACCGCATTTTTCCTCCACCGTGAAAAGGGTTGGTCGAACGGCTGAAGTGTTGAAAGATCTATTTTGCATACAAGGTTAGATAGGAAAGAAATTGGGTAAGGTGATGTATTTTATTTATGTTTTCAGATGAATCTTATTTTTTATTGATTAAGTTTGTTTATGTTTATTTACCGTAAATATTGCTCCACCGTACCATCTCTCCAGCGTACCATCTCTCCACCGTATGTTACTCTCATTCAAATTCTCCATTATCATCGGAATGGGAAAAGCTACAAAATCAATTCTTTCTTTATCCAGAGATGTGTTTGTGTATTTTCGCTTATCGAAATAAATACGATTGTGTGTGTGTGTTTGTGTGTGTGTGTGTAGAAGGAGCCCTAAACAGTAGTAAGCCCTATTTATTGTACAACACTCGGTTGTAATTTATTAAAGCTTTGGGGGTCCGTACGTTATTTATTAACTTCGCCCCAACGATACTAACTCATACTTTCGAGTTTTTGCTTGTTTTGTAATATATATATATATATATATATATATATATACATATATATATATATACTAGTTGACCCCGCAAACGTTGTAAAGAATTTCTATGAAACTGGGAAATGGAAAAAAATTTGACTTGTCATAATTTTGGCAAAAATTTAATAAAAATGGACTATAGCCATTTATAATTCATTAGTCATCTGTATCAAAAAAAATCTGTTCACATACACACACACACACACACACACGCACACACACACACATACTTTTTCCAAATTTGATCTCATTCGATTCAGAATGGCTTGAAACGTCGAGAAAACATAAAATTAGCAAATCGGATTTTTGATATAAAAAACAAAACTTTTTCTTCGGGAAGTTAATAATTTAAATTCTGATAGGATTAATTACAAAATGAAAATTTGTGATAAGAGGGTGAAAATTGAGGGTCGCAAGTATTTTCATTTTTGTGTTATGGAAAACAAAATATAAAAAAATCTGTTAAAAAATTAGAAAAAAAACATATTGGGATGGACAAGTCTATATAATAAAACTAGTGGTGTTTGGAATCGTGTTTAAAGGAATTGCTGGAACTTCCTACTGTTAATATAATATTAAAGAAATGATTAAATGTTATTAAATACATTATTATAAATACTGTAAGTTTCATTATTTTATTTTATATATGAAATATAATTTATAAATTATAATTCAATATATGAATTGAACGATGACGCTTATATATGTTTACATGAAAAATAAATAAACAAAGTTTAATATTGCCGAGTTAAAATAAAGGACCTTATCTCATATTTTTAAAAATGTTATAAGCTGAATTTCTAAGTTGAAATTATTTGTTTGAAGTATATAAGTGCGCTTTTGAACTTTAGCTTAGAACATTTTTATTCTAATTCATTTATATTTTTTAGAAATGTTTGGAGATTGTCACTTTATATTCTAGTGTTATTTACATTTAGAATCATTTACATTTAGAATTACCTACGTAGATTTTCCATTTCATATCTTTTTTACATTTGGAATCAATTGAAATCATTTATAGATTTGGAACTTTTTACATTTTTTAAACTTAACTTCATTTATCATTTGGAGTTGCCTACACTTTTTAAATGGAATCATTTATAAAAAATTCATTCACATTTTTACATGTAATCTTTTACATTTTCTATTTATCATCTATTACATTTTACATTTCGAATCTATATTCTAAAATATAGATACCTATATTCATATTTTTAAAAATTATATGAACTGAATTACTAAGTTTAAATTATTTATTTGAAGTATATGAGTGATGTGTAGAATTATAATTAAAATCCTAAATATTTTCAACACCAAAAAAAATTTTTTGTTCTTTTTTTCCATAAAAACAATCGTTTTGTCAACAGAAACAAAAGTTCTTTTAATTATTCAAATCATATGCCTAGTTCTCTCACTATTTTTGCACATTTTGCTCAGAGTCTCCAAAACGGCTGGACCTGTCTTAGCCAAAAACTTACCTCCAATTCTCCCCATCATTACAATTGAATATTTTTTGAATCATTCAAATCGGATGCTCCGTTTTGTCAAAAACTCGATTTCTATTTCCTTTACTCTTCGCCTCGTATCTCCAAAACGGCTGGACCAGCCTTTTTCAGAAACTAATCAGCACATCCCTCTATCAATAGGATTTGAATGTTTCCTAAATTATTCAAATCGGTTGATAACTGCACCCGAAATCGTCGACAAAAAATTGTCTCCACACATACACACTTATCCATTTTGTCTGAGGTATGTCAAAATGTTCAGAAACCTCTGAAACATGAAAAAATGCAAAAAAATTAATTTTGATTTTTGAACGATTACAATAACTTAACCCATGGATAGGTAATAATAAAATTATTAAATATTCTAGAATAAAATGCATAAATGCTTAAATAATCTAGAATCATATACCTAAATAATTTAGAATCAAAGACCTGAATACTTAAATACCTAAATAATTTTAAATTTGAATTATCTACAATCAAATACCTATATACCTTAGTATTCACAATACATATACAAAAGATCTTAAATAATCTAGAATCAAATACATTTTTTTAAATAATTTAGAACCAAATACCTAAATATCTGAGTAATCCTAAAGTCAAAGACAGAAATACTTAGAAATACTTCAGAAAAATAAACTAGAATCGAATACCTAAATAACAAAATAGTCTAGAAATAGATACTTTAATACCTAGATAATCTAAAGTCAAATATTTTAATAACAAAATAATCTTGATTCAAAAAATTACTATATTTATTCTTAGTATTACACGAATTTAAATAACCTGATATAATAATATACTTTTATGATGCAAAAATAAATCAATTTTTGCTAATTTAATTTTAACTATAATAGTGGATTTCAAATTACATAGCAAATAGATAATTACTTTTTAAACAATTTCAAACATTTTAAATTAATCCCTTAGTAACAAAAATTACAAATAACTCCATGGTTTGAAAATTTTGCGAAGTTCGTTTTCATAATGATGAAATGAAATGGCCGGCTTTTGTAATGAGCACAAAATGCTGAAACTTTTCTTGGTAATATATATATATATATATATATATATATATTCAAGTTTGAATCTAAATATTCCTATTTATAAATTTGTGTAGTGTGCGTAATGTATATTGTCGAGAAAATTAGATTTGGCGAAAATAATTTATTCGGAGATTCAAGAACTCGAGAACGTCTCCACTTATCGACATGGCTCTCTTATTAGCATAAGGCTCCAAAATTATAAATATATACTCGAATATATATATATATATATATATATATATATATATATATATATATGTACATATAAATTTGAAGGTTTGCCAGTAAACGTGATTTTACTTCAAAGTCAATTCAAAAATGTTTCTCAAGAAAACCGTATTACTATTTTTATGTTTCTGTAACCAACTCTAAATTTTTACCCTCTTAGCACAATCACTATTTTATAATAGTCATTGTAAAAATTTTATTAACTTCCCAAAGGAGAAGTTTATGTTTTCATCAAAGAATCCGATTCGCTAATTTTATGTTTTCTCCACATTTCAAGCCATTCTGAATCGAATGAGACCAAATTTAAGGAAAACTACGTGTGTGTGTGCGTGAATAAATTTTTTATTGTAAATAGACGTTTTGTCAAAAACGGCTGGACCGATTTCCAACTTTAAAAGCCATTCGATGTATCTCGATGAGGACTATCGGTTCTCAGTTTGTGCTGGTGCATTCAGGCGTTTTACACATAAACTGCAACGTCGCTCCTATGTTATGAAGCTGGGTCAGAAAGATCCTGTTATCTAAGAACGTTTTTTTTTGGAATTTGTCCGGTTTCTAGCTTATGTTTTCTATGTGACAATTTAAGAAATACGCCTGACTGCACGCCAACCACATAGTTGTTTTTCATAACAATTCTGTCTGTTTTGCGTCAGAATCGTTTCATAAGTGTTTTTTTTTTCTATTTTTTTGGCGATGTATATCATAGTCTTTCAGAACATACTGAAATATCATAACCTAACGATAAATAGTTTAGTCAAAATGGGTGTCCAAAGTTAATTTTGTGATGTGTTGAGTGCAAACATTTAAAATTCATAAACAATTCGAATAATAGGCTACAATTACATGACTTATAAGCACGTGGCATTATAATAAATATAATTACAAAAATTTTCTTAAATGTATTTGAGAAATTTATATTCGAAATCGCAATGTTTAGATTTGATTGAATGCGAACACTTTATTTTTGGAATAAACAGTTAAATTGTTATCCAAATATTTAAATCTCAATTTCGGTTAATTGAGTCAATTATTGGACATTTCGGAACGTTTTTGCAACTTGCCTTAAGGCAAAATAGCACTTTCAACTAGTTTTTATTAATTTTTTAGAATATATGACAAATAAGAAATTTATTTGTTACTTTAGAAAGTTCATAGATACTTTACGATGTTTGCGATGGGCCTAATCCTGAGACAACCTGAATCTAGAACAACCTTAATCATGGACAAACTAAACCTTGGACAAACTAAACTTTAGACAAACTAATTTTTGAATAATCTAATTTTAGGACAACCTAATTTTTAAACAACTTAATACTTGGACAATTTAATTTTGAGACATTCTAAACCTCGGAAAACTAATAATCGAATTTTTTTTTTACAACTTTAAATTTGATACAACCTAACTCTGGGACAATCTAAACAACGATTTAAACAATTTAGACCTTGTACAACCTGAACCTTTAACAACCTAAATTTAAGACTTTCTGAATCTAATCCAACTTAATCTTTGAACAACCTAATTCTTGGACATTCTAAATTTTTGACAACCTGAATCTTGAATAAATTAGATTTTCAACTCGAACAATTTAATGCTAATGCAGCCTTAAATTGGAAGAATTCAAGCCTGAAACAAACCTAATTTCCAATAACTTTAGTCTGAAATTAAATTAAAACAATTAAAGTTCTAATTTTGAACATTATAAGTCTTAGATAATTTCAATTTTGAACAACTAAGAATAGAATAGCTCCTTTCTAGAATAATTTAAGCATATACAGTTTTAAACTTAAAAAAACTTGATCTTGGCCTTATTCTAGAATAATTTAGGCCAGAAACAGCCTCAATGTTAAACACAGTAAGACTTGACAGCCTTGACAGCAAAGTAAGACTATTTGGGTTTGGATAGTTTTAATTTTGAGCTATTAGAGCACTTTCAATCTTTATCAACTTAAACTTGGAACAGCTTCAATCTCAAAAAAAAAAGTTTGAAAAAACATCAATTTCGAATAATTTAATCTTGGAACTGCCTCATTATAACTAGTTTTAAATCCGCTAACATAGTACCGTTTTGAGTACAAAATCTCCCACAAAACTTTTGCTGTAGTACATATAGTATATACACTATGTATGTATGTATATATATATATATTAGGGTGGTCCTTAAAATGGTCATTTTCAAATTTTCTTGCTCCCAGGGGCTCAAATGGTTTCGAATAAATAAAAAACAATTTTGTGAAAGTTTTAGCTCTTAATATTAACGTTTAGTTAGAGCGCAATTCAATCAAAGTTTGTATGGAAAGAGCATGAAAAAAAATTTGAAAATTAAAAAAAAATGTTTTAGGTGTAACTTAGCGACAAATGAATGAGTTTTATTCATTCATTTGTTCGCTAAATTACATCTAAAAACATTTTTAAAATTTTTGAAAAAAATTCCATGCTATCTCCATACAAAACTTTGATTGAATTGCGCTCTATCTAAACGTTAATATTAAGAGCTAAAACTTTCAGAGAATTGTTTTTTATCTATTTGGAATCATTTGAGCCCCTGGGAGCAAGGAAATTCGAAAATGACCATTTTAAGGACCACCCTAATATATATATATATATATATATATATATATATATATATACATAATACTAAACTGTTATAGGATATAAGACACTTTGATGGAACAAACGAAACAAAGAAGAATTGGGATAATGTATGTATATTATCGTCAGCAGAGGACTATTTGGAAAATGGTTTGACGAATCAAATACAATTGCCAAGTCTTATATACATATATACATATATACATACATCTGTATATATACATATATACATATAAACATATATCAATATTCTATAACGAGCCTAGAAAAGAAGAGAGGCAGAAAAAGTTGGCGCATAACTTATGTAAAATAGAGACTTTTGCGGGCGGTTAAATTCACTAAAAGTTTATTTGTGAAAACAGAATTGAATTTTCGAGAGAAATTTAGATAGCTACTGTGCTACTGTGCTACTGTGCTATTGTGCTATTGTATGTGTTCGGATGTGCTGAAAAGTTGGAAATATTAGTAGAAATTGTAATATTTTGGAACTGAACATAGACGTACAAAACTGAATGAATGCGGATACGAATTTTCGTCGACGATCACGACGGAACACGGATCAACCGATTTGAATAATTCAAAAAACATTCGATTCGTATCGATGAGAAGACGTGTTGCTTAGTTTCTGGCAAGGGCAGGTGCAACCGTTTTAGAGATAATGAGCAAAGAATGCAGAGAGTAGAAATTAAAACAAGATGTCGTCTTTAGATGACACTCGTACATACAGGTCGTCAAGCATATTTCGTCGATCAAATCATTGCATTACAACCAGTCTGTGTCTTTCTATTACCCTCAGATCCTTCCCGTAGGGTAGTCATAGTAATGGGCCAAAAATTTAAAATAATTTTTTTTTGCATTTCTCAACGTTTTGAAGGTTTCTGAACATTTTACTGGCATACCTCAGAAACTAAATGGATGTGTGTGTGTGTTTTTTGTATGTCCGCATTTTTTCGTCCACGTTTTCGGGCGCACGGATCAACCGATTTGCATGATTTATGAAACATTCGATCTCTATTGATAGGAAAATGTGCAGATTAGTTTTTAGCTAAGGCAGGTCCAGCCGTTACGGAAATACAAAGCAAATAGTGCAGAAAATACAAATCGAGTTTTTGAGAGAACGGAGTATCGGATTTGAATGATCTAAAAAACATTCAATTCGTAATGATTGGGAAAAGTGGTTATTAGTTTTGAGCGAAGGCAGGTCCAGTGGTTTCGAAGATATAGAACTAAATGTATAAAAAATGGTAGTTTTAGAGAGTACTAAGCGTCCGATTTGAATAATTCAAAAAACTTTTTGTTTGTTTTAACAAAATAATTGATTTTGGAAAAAAAAAATTGTTTCAAATTTTTTTTTCAATTTTTTTTTGTGTATCAATAATAATTGAGATTTTTATTTTAATTCTGTTCTAATATACTTTACACAAAATATTATTTCAAATGGAATATGATTAAGTTCAAAATTTGTTTTCGACTTTAAAAGTTCAATTGGCAGCAATGTTTTTATTTATTCTATTGACAATACTATTTTACTCACTGAACAATACTGCCTCAATTTAGATAAATAAAAAAAATATAAATAAAATAAAATTTCAGTATGAATACAAGTAGTTTTCATTATTCCGCAGTAAATATAATTCTATTTGTTTTCCATTTTCTTTGTACTTCATGAAAATTATATCATTTTAACTAAACATTTTAAATTTTAGGTAAAATTTGACAAATAAAAAAATAATTAAGTATTTATAGTCACATTTTAATTAAAATATAATCAGTCTCATTTGTTGAAATTAATTTATTGGGAAATGCTGATGTTAAAATTTTTTTGAATTATTTGATTATTGTATTATTTATTATATATTAATAATTACTATATAATATATATATATATATATATATATATATATAATAATATATTATTAATTAATTATAATATATTTCAGGAATTACGTTTTTACTTCAACATGGTATGTTTTTGCACATGATGGTTCGAATATGGTTCAATATGCTTCGAAAATCTATTAAAAGTTTTAAATCATTGATCAACTTTTATTGATTATTATTAATTATTTTTAATTACTCGAATTTTGAATTGCAGTACGGGGTGTTCCAGCAATTTGCCTTAAGGCACGATACCCTAGTTGCCTTAAGACAGAATTCCACTTACAGCTAGTTTATATTTATTTGTGCATGTAATATATGTTTATGATAACTAAGAATAAATTTAGTTTTTTTTTTTCAATTTTGTAAAATAAATTTGCTCCACCGGCAACAATGTTCTTCTTTTGCACTTGTATTCCCTCCATTTGTATATGAGGTACACCCAACAGTCGACAGTGTCGGTTTTGTGGTATAGGTCTCTCCTCTGGTATAGGTAGGTCGACCTAGGTCCGTCGGTATTCGAGTCATGTATAAAAGAGAGTCGGTGGCGGCGGCGGTGGAGAGATGAATTCGTATGGGTTGAGTACGGTGGAGAGCCCGGAGTTAGCACGCCGCGTGCATCGTGCCCACTGATTTTTATTACTGCGGGAGAATTTACTATTCTATATGGCAACACTTTGCTGCTCCATTCGACTAGCCGAAATACATAAAGAAGCATTCTTTTGGTAAAGAATGAAGGAGAGGATTCTGCATTTTTGAGAGATGAGAGGAAAGGACAGAGAAACTTATTTTAAAGATTACATGCTTAGGATTAGAGTAGTATGAGTAACTAGTGGTGTATGTTATTGTTTATGAAGATATAAAATATTTTTGAATTTGAAATATTTATAAATTTGTGTCATTAATTGACGACAGCCAGTCTGTGAGTCAAATCGATAGAACAAATGGTCTGTTCTTGCAAGTACTTTATATTTTCTGCATGTTTTACTCCGTATCTCCAAAACGGGTGAACCTACCTTTGGCTAAAACTAATCAACACGTCTCCTCATCAATACGAACCGAATGTTTTTTAACTTCCCGTATGGGCCAAAATCGAAAACAAAAGTTTTTGCACTTCTCGACGTTTTAAAGGTTTCTGAACATTTTACTGCATACCTCAGAAAAAATGGATGTGTGTGTGTTTTGTATGTCCGCATTTTTTCGTCCACATTTTCGGGCGCACGGATCAACGGATTTGAATGGTTTACTAGAGAGATGTGCTGATTAGGTTTTGGCAAAGGCAGGTCCAGCTGTTACGGAGATATAGAGCAAAGAGTGCTGAAAATACCATCGAGTTTTTGAGAGAACGGATCATCCGATTTGTATGATCCAAAAACATTCAGTTCGTAATGACGGGAGAAAGTGGTTATTAGATTTTAGAAAGGTAGGCCCTGCGGTTTCGGAAGTACAGAGCTAAATGTTAAAAAATAGCAGTTTTTGAGAGAACTAAGTGTCCGAATTAAATGATTCAAAGAAAATTTTGCTGTTTCAACAAAATAATAGCTTTTGGAAAAAAAGAATTTGTTCCTAATTTTTTTTTCAAAAAATATTTTTGTGATTTTGGATTAAAAATTCAAAAAATTACCCAGGCTAAGCACAGTCTAAGCGCCACTCTGGTACAAATGTTTACCCTATTGCGTTTAGACTATGTAATGGAGCACTTTTCCAATTTTGTGAGAAAACTATTGAAAAATGTAAAAATGCCGCCAAGCTAAGCACAGTATAAGTGAAAATGTTGCACGGAATATTTGCGAATGCGTTTAGACTGTGATTATACGGGAGCACTTTTTCAGTTTTGTGCAATTATTTGTTTGAAAGTGAATTCGAAATTAAATGACGATCGTTATTGTTCTGGAGATAATTGATTTATTTATGATTTACATTTGATTTTTTCAGATAAAACAAGATAGAAAAAATAATAAAGTTACAGTATTTATAATAATAAATTTGAAAACATTTAAATTTTCTCGAATATTTCATTGCAGTATGGGAAGTTCCAGCAATTTGCCTTCAGGCACGATGCCATACACCACTAGTTTAGTTTTCAGTTTAGTTTTACAAAATTTATATATAATTCACTTACTTAAATTATTATAAATTATATTCATTTTGTTATTATTATTATATTTTACTTCATTTATTTATTTGTCTGTTTGTTCGTTCTGTTTGATCTACAGCATATTGTATTTAATGTAAACACTGATGAAAATACGCTTTGGGGCAACTTCCGGGAAATTTACTGGCAAACGTCCAGATTTGCTCGAACTGTTTACTATCACGAACTTAATTTAAATTTATACCCTAAATATATGTTTATGAATTATATAATCACTTGGGATATATTTTTTCATCATCATCTTAGTGAAAAAAATGATTCATTGTTATAGTACTTATATAATTGTATATTTTTGATTCAGTTAATGACAAACAAATAAAATACTTACAAAAGTGCAATTGTCATTTTCATCAATTATGATTAAAAAAAACAGTTCATCGAAAATTTATTTAAATGTAATGTAATTTTTGATACAATCCTATTTTTGTCTAAGTTTTTGCAACATATCCTAAACCATTTTGAATATTGCAAAATCGTTTGAAATAAATGTTTTTTTCAGAATCGTGCTGATTAGTTTTTTTACAATTAATTTAAGAGTTTGCAAAGATATTCTAATTTGAATCTGACTTGAATCTACTTAGACTCTAAGTAGATTTTTACGAGATTCTAAACAGATTATATCTAGTCTGAATAGATTTTAAAATAGATTCTAATCAAGTTCTGCACTAATATTAAATTAGATTCCATACAGATCCTAAATGGATTTTTATAACATTCTAACAGAATTTTTATAGGGTTCTTGCTAGATCCTCATTTAATCTGCTCAGATTCTTACCAGAATTTTACGAGATTTTTGCCAAAATCTAAGTTGATTGTAACGTATTATACTCACGTCGATCAAAGATTTCATTTTGACAAATGTCAATAAAACGAAACCAATTTTAGCAAACTTTGACGAATTTTTAAAGCTAAACGAGTTGTCGTAGGGCCGTAATATTTTAGTATGACCTAGAAAACTATGGTTTCTACCGTCAAAAAAAAAATCATAAAAATCGTCGAATTTTTTTTTAATAAAACTTCATTACAAGAAAACGGCCCGGCCGATCTTTATCAAAAACTAATCAGCACGATTCCCAACCAATATCTATCAAATGGTTTTTGAATTTTCAGAATCGATTCAGAATTGCGGGCTAAAACGTGGACGAAAAATTTTTCACTTTTCTGCAATTTACAAAGAAACGGCCCGGCCGATCGCCGCACAATAGTCCTCATTGAGATACATCGAATGGCTTTTAAATTTTTGAAATCGGTCCAGCCGTTTTGGAGAAAACGTCGATTTACGGCAAAAAATTTGTTCACACACACACACACACACACACACACACACACGCACACACACACATACTTTTTCCAAATTTGATCTCATTCGATTCAGAATGGCTTGAAACGTCGAGAAAACATAAAATTAGCGAATCGAATTTTTTTATGAAAACATAAACTTCTCCTTCGGGAAGTTAAAAAATACAAGTGCACCTACTATTAAATATTTTTGCTATCAAAAATATTATTTTCATCGATCACAAAATCTAAAATGATATGAAACTGACATGTTAACAAATTGGCATGTGGAAAATATTTATTTTCGTTATTTTTAATCGTTCGCATTTGTTGTTTGAGAGAATATTGTATGGCTGTAAATGATTGACGTAAAACATGACATTCGTTGCGATAGTGTTGCCATAGTTGATATCTGGTGGAGGAGATTGACAGATATAAAGTGAACGGATGGGAATTGAATCAAATTCAATGTGGAAAATAATGGATGGAATAGATGGTTGTGGAAATTTTGAACAATGTATGGAGGAATCAGGTACAAGTAGTAAAAGATAAATTTTTCAACCAGTAGAGCCGATTCTTCATAATTAACTACCATGTGAAATAAAGAAATCCTCAGCAAAAGTTTGTCCAGTAAAAAGTTTTTTTTTATTTTGCAAAATGTATCAGAAGTAGATGTCTTCACCGTAGTAGAGAAAATGTAATTGCAGAGCACGCCCAAGCTCTATTATCAATATCTTGTATATATATATATATATATATATATATATAAATATATATATATATATATATACATATATTCATATATTTATTTGATTCCATCTAGCATGTTTTGAGTGAGAATAGAAGCGAATGTGACATGTATTTGCCACAATTTTATTCAATTTGTGCTCCATAGTGAACTTGCAGAACACTGAAACACTATAGGGGAATTTTGGGTCTTCAAATCTTCCAGAAAAAAGTTTTAATATCTTCACAAGATAGCCAGTTTAACTATAAAGTCATTATGAATCTTATGATACTTTTAGCTACAATTGCCTTGATTAAATTTTTATCGTGTACGGTGGAGACGTATTTTCGCCTCCACCATACAAGATACAATTTATTTTGGAGTGTTACAAAAGTTATAATTGTTGATGAGAGCAGTTGATTCATTAGTGCAGGTTTGAATTGCCTAAACCTTCATAAGAGCTTAGTGTTTGAATGACTAGAGTCGATGAGGACAACTTGGATAAAGTATCTAAATCCAGTTCTGAAAGCAACATACAATCCAGATCCAGTTCCAAAGTCTTAAGTATCCAAAGACAATTTGGTGAGTTAAAGGACAAGTAAAGGTTGAATTGCGATTCCAGTGCACTTTTTGGTGTCAGCTATAACCCGAGGTCTGGACATACAGAATGAGTATGCCAATTGAAGTCCGGTGTCATGGCTAGAATAAATGCATTAACCCGAGATGACCAGAGGACTGGGCGTGCTTTTAAAGTAGCCAGCGGAAGACCAGTGATTAGGGCTTTACACAAAAGTCCATATTTTTTTCAATTCTTGATTCATGTTCTATTGCTATCTTCATTGTAAATGTCGCAGGTAACCAGAATAGAAATTTATAAATTAATAAATAAAGATATTTCTATGTTTTATAAAAATGTATTAAAATATCATTATCAAAACTATACAAAATGTCATAACATAAAAATTAGTTTTTCTCCAAACTCATGGCTTCTTTGATTCTCACACCTTGATTAAATTTACGTCGTATACGGTGGAGACATACTTTTGTCTCCACCAGACATGTATTTACAATTCGTTTTAGAGTGTTTGTATTTTTAAACAGTGTCTTTTATCCCCGGTTTCCTCTACAATAGAATATAGCAAAGCATAGCAGAACAAAATAGAGTATAGTGTATGTATGTAGGGTATCCTCCCTTCGGCAAAAACGTGACACCGCACTAAATGTGTACTAAGTGCCGTCATGGTTATACCTTTGTATTAAGGTCCTCCTCAAATGCACATCAACAAGTAAATGATTATAGGGATTTATTGATGTTACTTAAGAAACTGATTATTTGTGATAATATAGAAAACTACTCGTGTATGGCATCGTGCCTTGAGGCAAATTGCTGCAATTTCCCGTACCGCAATGAAATACTCGAGAAGTATTAAACGTTTTCAAATATATTATTACAAATACTGTAACTTTCATTATTTTTGCTATCTTATTGTTATATCAGAGCAAATCAACTGTAAATCATAAATCATAAATCAATTCATCTCCAGAACATTAACAATCGTCATTTCACTTCGAATTCAATTTAAAAAAAAAAAAAGTTGCCTAATTTAAACAAAATTGAAAAAGTGCTCCCGCATAGTCACAGTCTAAACGCATTTGCAAATAATTCTGTGCGACATTTTCACTTGTACTGTGCTTAACTTGGCGGCATTTTCACATTTTTCAACCAGTATATAAACAGTCTAAACGCACTTGGGTAAACATTTGTACCAGAGTGGCGCTTAGACTGTGCTTAGCCTGGGTAATTTTTTAACTTCCCGTAGGGTAAGTTATAGTAATCGTCCAAAAATCGAAATCAAAAATTTTTACATTT
Organism: Ctenocephalides felis; assembly: GCF_003426905.1. NCBI lineage: Eukaryota > Metazoa > Arthropoda > Insecta > Siphonaptera > Pulicidae > Ctenocephalides > Ctenocephalides felis. The sequence goes on along the minus strand of NW_020539726.1, from coordinate 36,790,057 downwards.
CTCGACGTTTTGAAGGTTTCTGAACATTTTGGCATACCTCAGAAAAAATGGATGTGTGTGTGTGTGTGTGTGTGTTGTTGTGTTTTTGTATGTCCGCGTTTTTTCGTCCACGTTTTCGGGCGCACGGATCAACCGATTGAATGGTTTAAAAAACATTCGATTCCTATTGATAGGGAGATGTGCTGATTAGTTTTGGCAAAGGCAGGTCCAGCCGTTACGGAGATATGGAGCAAAGAGTGCAAAAAATAGAAAGCGAATTTTTGAGAGAACGGATCAACCGATTTGAATGGTTTTAAAAAACATTCGATTCCTATTGATAGGGAGATATGCTGATTAGTTTTTGGCAAAGGTAGGCCCAGAGGTTTCGGAGTTACAGAGCTAAATTTAAAAAAATGGCTGTTTTTTGAGAGAACTAAGCGTCCGATTTAAATGATTCAAAGAACTTTCTGCTTTTTTCAACAAAACAATTGATTTTGGAAAAAAAAATTTTTTGTTTCTAATTTTTTTCAAAAAAATTTTTTTGTAATTTTGGACTAAAAATTCAAAAAATCACCCAAGCTAAGCACAGTCTAAGCGCCACTCTGGTAGAAATGTTTACGCAAGTGCGTTTAGACTGTTTGTGTACTGGAGCACTTTTCCAATTTTGTGAAAATTATTGAAAAATGTGAAAATGCCGCCAAACTGAGCACAGTATAAGTGTAAATGTCGCACAGAATTATTTGCAAATGCGTTTAGACTGTGACTATGCGGGAGCACTTTTTCAATTTTGTGTAAATTTGGCAACTATTTTTTTTTGGGAATTTGATTCGAAATGAAATGACGATTGTTAATGTTCTGGAGATCATAAATTGATTTATTTATAATTAACTTTCCATAGGGTAAGTAATCGCAAAAAAATCGAAAATGAAAATTTTATATATCTTCACGTTTCAGAGGTTTCTGAATATGTTGGCATACCTTGGAGAAAATTGATGTATGTGTGTGTGTGTGTGCGTGCGTGCATTGTGTGTGTTCGGATACAAATTTTCGTCGACGATTTCGGGAACACGGATAAAGCAATTTGAATAATTCAAAAAACATTCTAGCCGTTCCAAAGATATGGGGCAAAAAGAGCCAAAAACGGTAACTCAGTTTTCAAGAGAACGGAGCGTCCGATTTGTATAGTTCAAAAAACATTTTACTTGTATTAACAGGATGAAGATTTGATCAAATTTTCATGAAGATAGGTCTAGCGGTTTCAGAGATCTAGTGAAAAAAACTAAAAAAAATAACATTTGGCGGTCAACAATAATCATTAAGCATTAGACATATGCATATCAAATTCTCAGATATTTTATTGAGATTTTAACAATAGTATAAGTTTTGTTTACATTCCTATGGGTTCCGTACCAATGTTTTTCCGTTAGACAGCGACGCGGCGCTTACGCGCTTTATATTTTGTCTCTATGCAGTCAAAGCAGTACGATTGCTTTAAAAAAAAGTTCAGATCTTCCAAAATATCAAAAATGAAGATAACATTTTTTCCAAAAAAAAATTTATAAAAAAAATTGTTTAAAAATTTAAAAAAAAAAAAAAAAAATCAAAAAAAAGTAATTTTTGTCCAATTTAAAATTTCTAAAAAATCTTATTTTTTCGAAGTAAAATTTTTTCAAAAATGTTATTCGTTTTTAAAAAAATAATAATTTTTGGCACGGGAAGTTCCAGCAATTTGCCTCAAGGCACGATGCCTTAATTGCCTTAAGACAGAATTCCACTTACAGCTAGTTGAATTTGTAATCCAAAATTACAAAAATATTTTATGGAGATAAAAAAGAAGATAAAAAAAAAGAGAAGTACCTGGACCAAAAATGCGGACATACAAAACAATTTTTGTTTACAATTTTTGTCTCATCGTCACGTGACAACAAATCCCTCAAATTATGTAACCCAATTTAAAATTCAGCCAAAACCTCCATTATCCCCTACATTCTATTATTACATTATGTAAATCTCATTATTCATAATAAAACAGTAAATAGTACATAAATATTGTATTACAATGTCCGCCGGCGGTCATGTTATCCTTTTATTCATTTATTTGGTTGGTTGGTATATCATTTCATTTCTAGTTTAATAATGAAAACATGCGAAGCCTCTTTTGTGAAAAAAATTACGGTGGAGCCGAGTAATAGTACGGTGGAGCAACTATTGTAATAAAGTTTGATGGAGGTTATGATGGATTATTAAAAAGGTTCATATATTGTATTACAATGTCCGCCGGCGGTCATGTTATCCTTTTATTCATTTATTTGGTTGGTTGGTATATCATTTCATCTAGTTTAATAATGAAAACATGCGAAGCCTCTTTTGTGAAAAAATTACGGTGGAGCCGGAGTAATAGTACGGTGGAGCAACTATTGTAATAAAGTTTGATGGAGGTTATTATGAAAGTTTACTATTTGCAAAGGTTTTTACCTTTTATCCCTGTATGTATGTATGTATGTATATATATTAAAGTTCATTCACAATTACTCTTTCATCTATTATATCTCCATACAATATCTTTGCCTTTGATACAAAGCCAACATGTACATACATACCTACTCCTAGGGCGAACAAGAAACATTTTCGTAAATAAAATAAACCCCTTCTCATAGGAACATGATACATAGATAGAAATCTGGTAATGTGGGAGCTGGTGGAAAATTTGTAAAGGAATGAAATATTTCAAACTTTTACCACAAACCCCTATTTTGTAAGAATTATTGTAGTAATTGCATATTTTTTTAATTAATTAGTAATTGGTAGACTAGCAAACTGGTAGACAGGTAAATAGATTAATAGTTGAACAGGTAGATAGATACACACGTAGACAGGTGAACAGGTAGACAGGTTAAGCGGTAGACATGTAAAACAAGATGACAGGTGAATTAGTTGACAATAAATTAGTTGACAAGCAAATGGTAGACAGGTAACATGGTAGATAGGTAAATAGTAGACAGGTATTTTAGAGGAAATATAAAATTGTAGACAAAATAATTGGTAGATGACAGATAAACAGGTTGACAGGTTATTTGGTAGACATGCAAAACTGAGTGACAGGTAAAACTAGCAGGCAGATAAATGATGGATTAATAAACAGATTGATACATAAAGTAGTAGACAAATGAATTGATGGACAGGTAAATTGGTGGACAGGTGATATCACAGACAGGTAAACAAATAAAAGTTAGATAGGTAGATATATACATACGTAGACAAATGAATAGGTAGACAGGTGAATTGGTAGATAGGAAAACTGGCGGACAGGTAAATTAGAGGGTATGTAAAATGGTACACAGAGTAACTTGTACAAAACTTTTTATGTGATCAGAAGAACAGGTTGACATGTAAATTTATGGACAGGTAAACAGGTTGACAGGTAAATTGGTAGACCGATGAACAGTTTGACAGGTAAATTGGTTGACAAGTAAATTGGTAGACAGGTAAATTGATAGACAGATGAATTGATGGTCAGGTATATTGGTAGACAGATATATTGGTGGACAGGTAAACAGGTAGACAAGTGGACGGGTTAATAGGTATACAGGTGAACAAATGAAAAGATAGACAAATAAACTGGTGGACAGATAAATTAGAGGATATGTAAAATGGTAGACAGAATAACTTATAGAGAACTTGTTACGTAGTCAGAAAAACAGGTTGACAGGTAAATTTGTGGACAGGTAAAACGGCATGATAGGTAAATTAGTACACAGGTGAATTGTTAGGCAAGTAAAATGGTGGATTGATAAACAGGTTGATAGATAAATTGGTAGACAGGTAAATTAATAGACAGGTAAATTAATAGACAGATAAATTAATAGACAGGTAAATTAATAGACAGGTAAATTAATAGACAGGTAAATTGATGGACAGGTAAATTGATGGACAGTATATTTTGTAGACTGATAAACAGGTTGACAGATACATTGGCGGACAGATAGACAGGTAAATAGGTGGACAGGTAAACATGTGAACAAGTAAACATGTGGACAGGTAAAGTGGACAACAAGTAAATTTGACTGTAAAACAGGTTGAGTGATAAATAGGTTGGTAGGTAAATTGGTAGACAGGTAGACAGTTAGACAGATTTTTGTATAGACAGTAGACTGAGAGACAATAAAATTAGTAGACCAGATGCAACAAAAAAGCATTTTTGTTTAAATTTTTAACGGACATGTAAATTTGACTGCAAAACAGGTTGAGTGATAAATAGGTTGATAGGTAAATTGGTAGACAGATTGAGCGATTTTTGGTAGACAGTTAGACAGATTTTTGTGTAGACAGGTAGACTAAAAGATAATAAATTAGTAGACCAGATGCAACAGAAAAGCATTTTTGTTTAAATTTTGACAGGTAAATTTGACTGTAAAACAGGTTGAGTGATAGACAGGTTGATAGGTAAACTGGTGGACAGGTACAAAGGTACACAGATAGTCATATAGACAGGTAGACTGCAGTACAAATAAACTGATAAACTAGATGTTACAAATTTGCATTTTTGTTTAAATTTTTAACTGAAAGTAAAACACGACGAAATGATTTTACTAAATTTCTCTTCCCAATTTATCACTCCACCGTACAACTAAATAATGAAATTTCATCCTAATCTCTTATTACCCTATAGTGCAAGTTTCAACCAACCCTTATTCTCTCAACCCTTACCCTTTGCCTAGGTTCGGTCCAGTCAAAACCTAATGTCTCTCCACATGTGATTTGTTATTAATAGAATTATAAAGTTATTCATACACATCAGATGAAATTCTCTTCTGGTATACATAGTAATTATATATCTGTGTGTATGTAGAGTTGTGTGTTTGCAAAAGGCAAACAAAGGGCCCGAATAATCCTATCGTGAAAACTGACCGCCGCCGGTGGAGGATTATTAGATGGAGTACTGGGAAACTGATACTGGGAGAAGTTGTCTTGGGAATAAATGTAATAGTAATATTTAAATGTTTTACACAGAACGTACTTTCTGTATTTATTATTTTGTGCTCCACCAGGATTTTTTTTACAATTTTATTTTCAACTTTGCATTAATTTTTGCGTAAAATAGTTATAATATTTTATTTCTATCCAATTTGCATAAAGTATTATTAATCCGGCCCTGTATGAACCCGATGCACCTCAAAGTACCTAATACATATTCAAGCACTCTAATGCATTTGCATGCGAGCAGAATTTCAGAATTTATATGGCGCTCGGCGTCTCCACCGTATAGTCGTCCACGCGCAATTTGTTTTAACTCGAAAACTTTTCATAAATGGGATACAACGGCATACTAAATATATTAGATGGGTAATAAATATATTTATGAATAGTTATTGTTTGTTTAAAACTAATAATATGGTAGAAGCGATGTTTTATGCGAGGAATAAGTTGAAAGTTGAGGGATACGGTGGAGCGCTAAAGTTCAGTGAGGCAGAAAAGAAATTTTATAACTAAGATCATAAAAACGTTTTGATAGTTCTAGATCTATGAAGTAAAACTTCTTTAGGCGCGACATGGGTGTAAATCCGTACAAATGCAACGAAAACGCCAACGTGAAGTTGAACACTACGACGCTAGTTAGCGCAGCCATCGCAATTATTCGATCTAGTCTGCGAGCAAAACAAAAAATACATCAAATGTCAAATCATATGTCAAAAACAGAACAAAATGTGTCGACTTTCACTTGAGTTTTGTATTTAGTTCGTAGTCTCTAAACATTTTTTGAAGTAAAACTTTTTTAGGCACGACATGGGATTGCAGTATAATTCGTGAGTTAATAAAAATGTCAGGATCGGAAGAATATTTTATCCCGTCCCCCATAAATAATTGTAGTGCAAATGATCGCAAATAAATAATGAAACTAAGGAAAAATCTGCGCTGCGTAAGAAATTATAGGCTATGTATGTTTTGTGTGTGATCGACTTTGGTTTCAAAGTGACTTACAAATATCAAATAATGCTCAAAAACAAATTCTTAATAATGTTTTTTGAATATTGATTTAAATAATCAGGTTGGATGTCAAACTTGTCGAAAAATATTAAATTCGGGTAAAATTCCCACTTTGTGTAAGTTTAACGGATTTGTATTTCCACCTATACCAAATTATCTACCTAAACTAGATACTGTATCTGAAAGGTTAATTTCACCTAGGTTGTGTTTCATGCAAATTAGACGATTGCGACATGCAAATGGACAATTTGGAATGTTTGGCCAAATTATAAATGTGCCTGTTGACATTAATAATATGGTTAATTTATTACCTCGTAATATTGATGATGATCATTGCATTAACGTTCACATAAAAAAGCAAATGATTCATAGATCAAGCTATGTGCAGGGCTTGATGAATAAAACAAATATAAAAGTATGGCTTCAATTTTTTAGGCAAGACGGATATTACAGCTGTTCAAGGAATGAGATTATATTGTCAGCGAAAAAGTAAAAAATACAAACAGTAAATGAATGTATGTTAATTTTAATCACATGAAGTTCTTCAAACACAATTGTTACAGGATGAGTTAATTTTCAAAAACAATATTTGTTTAGGCGTTGTTTAACATAATCCACTGTGTGAATGAATATTATATAATTTATTAATCAGCAATTACTTTAAAACGATCATGTCATATTTCAAGTACGACTTTGATTACATTATTGTTTGTAAATAATATACATATTTTTAATGCAATCATAAATATATAATTTATAATTTATCATTATATAAATGTGTATAATGATTGACGACACTAATAAATGTGTGCATCACGAGTGTTACCATATTACTAATAAACATTATTCAAAATTTTTATATGATGTATTTATTTTTACTCAACTTAAATTTGCTACTTTATACAGTAGCAAATAAGTTTTACTTCAATCGCGTGTGATCCTTACGCGCACTCTTTTTTTTATAATGGGTTAATGTGATTTGGGTCGGTAATTATGGTGGAGACAGTGTGGGTTGTTGGTAGGTTATTAGATTTCTTTAAATTCTTAGATATCACAGAAAACTATTTCCTCTTTCCTCCACTGTCTATTATTTGTCCCATGTGTACCTAGCCTTACCATTACCAGAGCTGCTGATGAGTCGACAGGAATTCTGTAAACTGAACTCTCATGATATAAAAACAGGGACTATACTCTATGTCTCTTGTAAAATGGAGCCGAGTGGAGCCGAGTGGAGTGGAGTGGAGTAAAGTTTCTATCCTTAAAGACGACGACACATGAAAAGCAAAACGAAACGTTTAACGTTTAACGAAATCTACTACGAGATGTAATAGAACGTATATAGTCTATACGACGAGAATAAATGGTCTTCTTTGAAGTTTAGAAGGAACGATGCACGAAGAAATGTTCTTGCGAGGTTTTAGTAAAGTGGTGTTTGCATAAAGTACAAGTTTGCGGTGGAGTAACAATTACGAAAAAAATATTCATAATTAATATTACAAAAAAAATATTTATAATGTAAAGGTAAATGGGTGCTAATAGACAGTAAAACATTTAGACAGACAAGCAGGTAAATAGGTAGACAAGTAAACAGATATACTGGTAGACAGGTAAATGCATGAACAGGTAGCCAGGTAAATTAGTGTGCAAGTAGACAGGTAAATGGATTGACTAATAGACAGTAAAACAAATAGACAGACAGGTGAGTAAACAAGTGAACAGATAGACAGGTTAAGAGCTAAACAGGTTGACAGGTAAGCAAAAATAATTATATAGAAGTTGTGGACAGACAGGCTTGTAGACAGATAGATATTATATGAATTAAACAGTTGTTATAGATTAGATCAATTATTTACACATATCGGGAACTTTATGCAACTTGCCACAAGACAAAATGCCACTTACATCTAATCAATTTTTATTCAATATTTTCTTGTTTTAAAATTAACGTACTTAATTTTTTATTTACTTAATTATCTTAGCCATTAAATATTGAATATTCAAAAAATATTTTTAGGTATCGTGAACTAAATAACAGTGCTCAAAAACAACTTTAACTAACTAAAAAAATACTTCCGTTTGAATTAACAATGTAGCATTTTTATTTTTCAACAGTAAATTCGCTTAATTTGAGGCGCTGGTTTGTTGCAAATCTTTTACCCTCTTTAAAATTGTTAAAAAAGTCACAATTATGTTTAAATATTTCACAAAAATTTTATTATGACCAAATTTGAAAACGTTGAAAACATCCGCAAGACTTCAGAAATATTGTACCTGTCTACCTGTTTATAAGTGTACTTGTCTACCTGTTTATTAGTGTACTTGTATACTTGTGTACCTATTTACATGTCTACTTGTCTACCTATTTGTCTACTTGTCTACCTATTTGTCTACTTGTCTACCTGTTGACCCGTCAACCTGTCTACTTATGGACCTGCCTACCATCAACCTGACTACTCACTTACTTTTCTACCAGTTATCTATCAATCTGTCTACCTGGCAACCTATCTACCTATATTCTTACCGGTCTACTTGTCTACCTATCTACCAGTTTACTTTTCTACCATTCAGGTAGAGATTACTTGTCTACTTGTCTATTTGACTTGTCTATTGATGATTAATCTAGATCAACAAATGTCAATTAAAAATATATCGAAAATGTTTGAAGACTTCAGAAATATTGTACCTACCTACCTAGCTATTTGTCTACCAATTTACATGTTTATTTGTATACCTGTTTACCTGTCAACCTGTCTACTTTTCTACTTGTTTACCTGACAACCTGTCTACTTATCTACTTTTCTATTAGCTATCTGTCAATATGTCTACCTACCAACCTATCTACCTATATTCTAACCTGTCTACTTGTCTACCTAACTACCTGTTCACGTTTCTACCAGTCAGGTGGAGAGTATTTGTCTGCTTGTCTATTTATACATGAGATTATTATTTCAGATAAGAAAAATGACGATTGTACGTTTTTTGAAATAATTTAAAATATAGCAAAAAGATCAAATTTTTCACCAAATAATGTAAATAATCAAATTTTTCAGAAATTTTGTATTTAAGTTTGTACGTAATTTAAAAACACCCAAAACATTCATAAATTTAAAAAAATAGCAAAGTTTATAACACTTTGGTATCAAATATCATTTTAAAAATTTATACTTTGCCAAAATTTAAAAAAAAAATCTAATTTTTATTTACAGTCTAACAAAAAATTTGATTAAATTTAAACAAATTACTTAATTTCATGTTTTGAAAACAAACAATTGGAAATTCTGACGTCACACACAAAAAATTTCACAAATCAATTATCATTAATTAAATTCATTATGTCTACATATCGACAAGTTCATGCAACTTGCCATAAGGCAACATAACACCATCACTTTACTACATTTTTATTTTTACACTACTTTCAACAAATTATCAACATCTCTTTCCTCATTGCTTGCAAACTCACATTACCCACCAAAATTCATTTCTCCCAAGGGTTGAAAAAAAAATCTGCCCTTCGTGTAACCCCAGCTTTAGAATTCCCGTGAACAATGTAGTCTCTCTGTGTGTATTATTGACACGAGCACATGTCAGAGGCAAATAGGGACTTGTATGGAATAAAGGGACTGCTGCCTTCTGCTGCCTTCTGCTGCCCCCGGTGGAGAATGCTCCACCGCTTAAATAAATAGCCAGTCAAACCCTTTTGTCAGAGAATAGACACTGATGTAGAGGAGAGTTGTAGGGATGAGGGATGATAGTTTATGATGGCTTGAATTGAGTTGATGGTTTAAATCTGCTTAGTGAATAATAAAATGAGGAAAAATGGTTTGAGAAAAGGAAAAGTGGTTTGAAAAAAAGGTAAGTGGTTGAAGAATAACGAGGACGAGGATTATTCATTTTATTTATTTATTTATTTATTTATTTATTTATTTATTTATTTATTCATTTATTATGTAGTGTGAAAAATTTGGTGAAAGTGTTTTTAATAAACTTACTTTTTACTTTGTTAGGTTTCTGGAATTTCAAAGTAAAACTTCTTAGGTCTCCACAGAAATCATACCTGTAAAAAAAGAAAGTTACGTGTTAGAATTCATATTTCCTTCTATTTAGTTTCATTTTATTACACTATTTGTGGACAGGTAGACAAGTAGATTGGTAGGTCACGTAAAATTTGAAAAGAAAATCATATATATATATATATATACTAGCTGACCCGCCAAACATTTTTATGTCATAAAAATTATTTGTAGAAAAATGTCAGCTACGAAATTCATCCAATACAAAATCTAAATTTCCTGGTTAAATTTTCATAGAGATAATAATAATAAACTAATTGCAACAACGAGTAAAATCCAATTTTTTTTTTGTAAATAGCAAAATCTATATTATGTTGTAGTGGTAGCTGTCCATTGAAAACAAACTCAACCGACAGACAAACTCATTCTTGGAGTTTGTAGAATAAAAACGGATAATCAAAATAAATATTTATAGAAAAAGGATTCCTATTAATAGTTTCATGCACTCTTTCATGAAAAAAACTCTACTGTATGCAATAACATAATATTATATATATTATTAAATTACATATTTCAAGCCTCCAATATTTTAGTGTTAAGACTATGAACTTTTTGGACATACAAAACATTATTGTAACTTCCCAAAAGGTTTTGAAAAATTATTCACGAACAAGCGACTGGTTTGTATTTACTAAAAACTGTTTAACACAATATTGATTGCACAAAATTATGCTCATTTACTGTTCAATCAATAAGGAACTCTACTGACAATCGAATTGAATCCAATCTTGGTAAAAAAGACTTTACTGACAAGCAAAATCAAAATTTGGAGAAAGAACAACCAATAAATTATATTAAAGTACATGACACTGTATATAACATTGATATTGTATTTTGTCAAAAACAATTATCAGCATATGTAGTTCAGATAACTATTTATTTAAATTATCCATTATATAGTTGCTTTTTTTAACTTAATTTACTTTTTATACTATTTTTCGTTGTCAGGGTAAAGGTTCAGTCGGTCTTTTTTACCCCAACCCATTATAGAGATTTTATAAAATCTCTAAAACTCTGAATTTTACTTAAAAATTAACAATATATTTCATAAAATGATTCAATAACGTGTACTTAAAAACTATATTAAGGTCTCGTGAACTAAACAACAGTACTCACGACCAAAAAAATAAACAATGAAAGAAAATACTTTTGTTAAGGTTTTATAGACATTGCCGTTTATTTTCTAATAGCAACGTCGTAAGAATCAAGGTGATGGCTGGTTATAAATGTTTTGCCCTCTACTTTTAAATATAGGCGTTAACAAAAATTTAGAAAATTGTTTTCGAGATATCGTTGTTGGACTTTTCTAACTGCGGACTTTTAAGCCTCTACCTTATATATAAAATTCTTCTGTGATGATGTATGTAAATATACTCTCCTTAAACTATTATTCGGATTTGGATAAATCTTTCTGAAGTTTGTTAAGGAATTTTTTTAAGATTTATGTGATTATAAAAAAATAGTAATATTGTAGATAACGATGGAAAAAAATACTAAAAACGACATGTCATTGTTTGAAATTGAAAATATTTGAGACATTTATTGGCATTGAAAACAAATGAAAACTTAATGAGATTGAACAAAAATTTCAATTCACTTATAAGCCTAGATATTATTAGAATATGTATAAGAAATTTGTGATTATAAATAAAAAAAATGTAATGTCTACATTATTATTGCCAAAAAGCAGCTGAGATGTGCCAAAAATTAGAATAATATAAGAGACAGTATATGTTTGGCAGATGAAATTATATCAGATTATTTTTTTAAGTAATGCAGTATGCTCTATCTTATGTATCTTATATATAAAATTCGTATGTAATGATATATATGAAAGATTAGTTCTCGTGAACGTTTAGTCGGATTTTGATAAATCTTTCTGAAGTTTGTTAAGGAAATTTTTTAGGATATATGTGATTTTAAAAATTTAGTAATATTGTAGAAATAAGTAGCAAAAAAATTCAAAAAAAAACACATGTCATTCTTTGATATTGACAATATTAAAGACATTGTTTGGCATAGAAAACAAATGAGAACTGTCATCTGCCAAAAATTTCAATTTACTTATGAGCCTAGACAATATTAAAATATGTATAATAAATTCGTGATTATAAATAAAAAAAATGTAATGTCTACATTATTATGTCAGATTATTTTTTTAACTAAAGTAGTATGCTTTATCTTATGTATCTTATATATAAAATTCTTATGTAATGATGTACATAAAAGTACTCTTCTTAAACGATTATTCGGATTTTGATAAATCTTTTTGAAGTTTGTTAAGGAAATTATTTAAGATTTACGTGATTTTAAAAAATATAGTAATATTGTAGAAATAAGTGAAAAAAATGCAAAACACCACATGTCATAATTTGCCATTGAAAACATTTGAACTGTCATTTGCTAGAAATGTGAATTCACTTTAAATTTGAATTTAGATGAACTTATGAGCCTAGATCATATTAGAATATAATATACAAGAAAAATGTATTGTCTACATTATTATTGCAGAAAAGCAGCTGAGATGTGCCAAAAATTAAAATAATATAAGATTACAGTCAACAGTACATGTTTGGCAGTTGAAATTACATAATTCAGTTTATTAAATAACTGCAACAAGTCCAAAATTGCATGTACATTATTTTTTTAAACTTATGCATGTCGCATATTGGTTTACTTTACTAAATTATTTAACAATACAAAAAATATTTCTACTTATTAATGATTCAAGAATTTTGTTTCGTGTGTCAAAAATTCATTGGTTTAGCATTGGATATGGAATATTTATTTAGTTGATATTAGATTGAATAGTGCACATATGAACTAGATTTTACAAATTAATTCACCTAAAATTTGAACTTAAACAATAATGTTTATTAAATTACTAGCTGACCCAGCGAACTTTGTTTCGCCATAATAGCAATAAATAAAGAGTTTTTTTTAATTAGAAAAAATAAAAATAAAAATAAAATACCATCATTCATAATTATTTCTGAAAATAATAAAATATGAATTATGGATTGAATAAACTAAATGGAGAGTTTATAATTAATTAATTTTGAATTGGAATAAAAAAAAACGGGATAAAAAGTATCCTATGTCCTTTTCTTGGCTCTATACTACCTACCTGCCAATTTTCAGCTAAATCGGTTCAGTCGTTCGTGAGTTACAAGTGTTCCAACTAACACGATCCTTTTTTATATACATATATAAGATTAGTATGTAACAAATAGGTCGTACTAGATTATGAAAATTGTAGACTAAATTATTGGAGCAATTATGTTGTGTGATAAAATCAAGTGTGATATTGTTCTTTTCGGACAGCAGATACTGTATTATTTTTTTCTGAATTTTTTATATTGCTTATAATAAGACCATAAATGAATCACAAAGGCAGGACATCAAATAGAAAATAAAAAAGTATAGGATAGGATATTAAAAAGTATAAGACAGGTTATTAAAATAGTTACCTCAATCAATAACAACAAATACTAGTTGAAGCCCAAAGTCATCTCTTTAACTAATCCTCTGTCGATATCGAACACCGATATTCGATTAATCGATCAATTACCTATGAAATTATCCATCGTATGCAACTTGCAACAGATATAACAATAGATCAAAATCCAAAAGCCGATCAAAGTTAACAAGAACGAGTCGAGTGTTAAATTCAGATAAGGTAATGTTATTAACTCAACTACTATATCGATAGTAGATTATTGATAGACTGATTGATAATAGGTTGTTTAATGTTCGACAAGAGTTGAGTGTATGATATGTATCATATCGTATAATTATATATTGTATGAGGGATGATCGTTCCTGGTTGCCTTCTAATACATTGTATCGTATTGTATCGTGTAATTATCGAAATTAAGTTAATTACACAGAACGCAGAGTTTGCTGCCATTGATTCGCTTGATAAAGGTTTATGGGGTATATATATATATATATATATATATATATATATATATATATATACCAGCTGACCCGGCACACGTTGTTTTGCCATGCAAAATATTTCTAGTGCAAAATGTTTAGTATGAAAATAACTAATTGATGTCAGATGTGATACATAAGTGTAAGAAGCAATTACCAAAAAATATATGAATAGTTGACCCACTGCAAAGTACGCCACATATAAATGTGCCTTAATAGTCTTTGCAAGTGCCAACCTAATACGAAACTGATTTTATTTAAATTAAGGGGTACAACTAGTGTAACCGCCTAAAAAAAGGTGATTTTTGGGAATTTATATTTAAAAAACTACTTTATCAATCATTTCAAATTTTTTGGAATATATTTATACATGTTTTAAGAATACATAATAAAATTTTTGAAGAAAAAAAATTAAATATTTTTTAAGTTATAGTCAATCTCCAACGGCGCGACAAAAAAAGGCCCTTCACTGCTGCAGTGATTCCGGCCTTCCGGTTGATGAAATTAGAAAAAAAAAACTTAAACTAGATAATATTGTCTGTAAAATGAACTACGATAAAGAAAAAAAAATCAAAAATTGACAAAATGACGGCGTTTTTTAAAAAAAGTCGAATTTTACCCAAAATTTTGGTCGTTTTTGGACTGCCAAAATTCGATTTTTGATCTGATCAAAAAATGAAAATGATCAAAGAGAACTATATATAGAACATGTAAAAAATATTTGATAGTGATCGGATCATTTGTTTTTGAGTAATCACAAATTCGATTTTTTGGAAATTTCACACCAGTTGTGCTCTTTAAATTGACAAATTTAATGTTTCAAGATTTTTATGTATTATTACCGTAATTTTCATGAATTCAGTAAATTATTAATTACAAAGCAAAATCCATTCAAGTGTTGTAACTAACACGATCCCTTTTTGTCTATGTAGATATATTCTGTTTTTTGCATCGGATAATATTTGTACGATGGAAAAATGGGAGTGGTAGACCCTTGATAAAAATAAATTGTGTTTTAAAGTAACATTTAATCATTTTCAAATACTGAAAAAATCTGAACTACAATCATGTCAAATAAAGGTCAAATTAAAACTAAATGAAAATGGATAAAATTTAAAATTTAAAAAATAGGGATGGACAACCCTTGATAAAAATAAATAGTTTTTCAAAGTAAAGAGAGTTCTATGTATATTTTAATTTCAAATGATCACAAGTTAAAATTAAAAAAAAATGGTAAAAAGTTTAAAGAAAAAATTAAAATAAAACTTGATAAAAATATAAAGTATTTTGAAGTAAAAAGAGTTGTATATAATTTGTTAATTTTGCAATAAATAATAAAGTTGACCCCAAAATCGAAACAACTATTAGGATTGGACAACCCTTAATAATAATATATTGTATTTCAAAGTAAAATTTAAGTTTTTTTACAAGCTCATAAATCTGAACTAAAATGTCAAAAATATTTAATGCGGGATAAAAATAGTTTTATTGCTAAAATGGCTATAAAAATAAGGGTTGTTGATAAAAATGTAAATATCTTGGGTTGTATGTTTTTTTCAATGCCACATTATAACAAAATGAAAACAAAAAATTCCGTCAAAAACTGAAAAAAAAGTTTAGGGCAAACAACCCTTATTATTCCTAGGAGTTATTTTGTTATATTTTATTGTTTTTCTAGTATTATTTTATTGTTCAGAAATTTTATTTATATTATTTATTAATTTTATTTTTATTATTATTTGCTTTTATTTTATATTAAATCATCATATTACGGATATTATTTTCATAAAAATTCTATCCTTGGCACTCTTATTTATTTAAATTTGTTATTATTTATCAATATTACTAGATGTTAATTATTTAAAAGTTGTAATAAATATTGTAATTAAGAAAAAATCTAGGAGTAAAATAAATAGTTACCAATTCTCAAACCTACTTAAAATTTGGTAAGAATCGGTAAAGCCATTTCGGAGGAGTATGAACGGGAACGAACGTGTTTTGTTTTTTTTTTTTAATTCATAACTGTCAAAAATACTTGAAATTTGTAAATTTTTAATAATTCTGATATAAACTGAGATTTTTAATATTGCCTATAACCTAAGTTGAATATAAATGCACAAGGTGAGCCAGAAAAATTTAAAATCGGTTCAGTAGTTTATGAGTACATTCAGGACATACATCCTGACACGTACTTTATATGTATATGTATAGATATATATTACATTTTTCATTCCACCGCAAAACCGCAACAGAAAAATAAAAAATATTAAACGTGCATACGAAGATATAATAATATATTTCCCCTACAGCAATAAAATGTGACAATTGCGAAAAATGAAATAAAAACTTGATGAAAAGTGAACGACATTATTTTAAATTATGAGATAAAGCGCTGGCAAATATTCTAGAACACTCTGATGTAAAATTCACACATGGGAAAAGACAATTTTTTTCCTCTACAAATTTTTACGCACATTCTAGCACATAATTTCAATGATGAAGAAACAAAGTATGTTCGAAACGTAGTGAGAAATAATAAATGGAATTTTATATTGAAATTTCTAGCAAGAAATGCTGGTGTTATAAAAATCTAATTTTTCAGTTCTATTTTTTTAATATCGAAAATAATTCGGATTTTAATTTTAATTCTGGCTAAAGTTCTTAAGCTCTCTTATATACTTGAAATAAATAAATTTAACTTTGCTAATCAGTTTATATAATTTTTACAAATATGAGATAAGGTCTTCTATTCTAACACTTGATTAAGTTATGTTTATTTACTTTTCTGTAAACATATACATGTTACAGTATTCATAATAATCTATTTGAAAACATTTCATACGAATTATAGTAATAGGCCGAAAATCAAAAATGCAAATTTTTGCATTTCTCGACGTTCTGAAGTTTTCTGAACATTTTGGCATACCTCAGAAAAAATTGATGTGTGTGTGTTTTGTACGTCCGCATTTTTTTGTCCACGTTTTCGGGCGCACGGATCAACCGATTCAAATCGTTTAAAAACATTCGATTCCTATTGATAGGGAGATGTGCTGATTAGTTTTACGCAAAGGCAGGTTCAGCCGTTTCGGAGATACGAAGCAAAAAGTGCAGAAAATACAAATCGAGTTTTTACGAGAACGGATCATCCGATTTGAATGATCTAAAGAACATTCAATTTGTAATGATCGGGAGAAGAGGTGATTAGTTTTTAACAAAGACAGGTCCCGCCATTTTGAAGATTCAGAGCTAAATGTACAAAAAAATGGCAGTTTTTGAGTGAACTAAGCGTCCAATTTAAATGATCTAAAAAACTTTCTGCTTATATTGACAAAACAATTGCTTTTGAGAATAAAAAATTATCCTACAATTTGTCGTATTTTACTTTCCATAAAATATTTTTGTGATTTTGGATTAAAAATTTCAAAAAATCAGCCAGGCTAAGCACAGTCTAAGCGCCACTGTGGTACAAATGTTTACCCAAGTGCGTTTAGACTGTTTATGTACTGGAGCACTTTTCCAATTTTGTGAAAACTATGCAAAAATGTGAAAATGCCGCCAAGCTAAGCGCAGTATAAGTGAAAATGTCGCACAGAATTATTTGCAAATGCGTTTAGACTGTGACTATACCGGAGCACTTTTTCATTTTTGTGTAAATTAGGCAACTATTTTTTTTTGAAATTGAATTCGAAATGAAATGACGATTGTTGATGTTCTGGAGATAATTTGATTTATGATTAACATTTGATTTGCTCAGATATAACAAGATAATGCAAAAATAATGAAAGTTACATTATTTGTAATAATATATTTGAAAACGATTAAAATTTCTTGAATATTCCATTACGGTACGGAAAATTTCATCAATTTGCCTTAAGCACGACTAGTTACATACACCACTAGTTATGTTCTCTATTTGATTAAAACTATAAGCACATACTCTTACACGTTCCTTTGTTTTTAGTATAAATGAAGACACATATCAAGTGCCGAAACGTAAAACTATTCAGAAGGTGTATATATATACATTTGCGGAGTGTTGTATTTTTAAATGGGTTTCCAGATTTTTATTCAAGTAATTTCGTACGCCTGATTTCTCCTGGGAAAAATTCCTGGCCATGTGCACTCGGAATTGCAAAACAGCTCTAGCGCAAAATAGAAACACTGTAGTAGCTATAGCTACAAAATAGCTCCGAGTCGAAGAATTAGGTTAACCCACTGTAGTGATAAAAAAAAATATTTGAAAGTGGCATTTAGTCTTGAGGCAAGTAGCATGCACTTCCCGATATGTGTAAAAAATCGACTTAATCAATAAAATGTAAATTAATTTATGAGTAATTAAAAGTATTCCGAGTGGATTTATTACACATAATTGAACATAAACCAACACGTTAACTCGGAGAATTTTCTGAAAACGAATTTCCGAAAATCAACAATTTTTATAATTGAACCAGTTTCCGTAGAACTTTAATGGTTTAGTATGTTCATTAAGACCAAGTACGCTATCGTTATACCAAGTAAATTGTATAATTTTATTTTTAACAAACGTCAAAAAAACTACTCATTTTCTCAAACTTTGATGAATTTTTAAAATTCAACTACTTGTCGTAAGGCCGTAATATTTTAGTAAGTTCTACAAGACCATGATATATCGCTGAAAAAAGTTCCATGAAAATCGGCTTGAATTTTTTTTTAAACAGTTAATTACAAGAAGATTTTCACCTAAAATTAATCAGTACGATTCCCAACTAATATCTTTCGAACAGTTTTTGATTTTTTAAAATCGGTTCGATAGGATGAGCTTAAATGTGGACGAAAAGTTTAACACTTTTTTTCAAATTGCAAAGAAACGGCTTGGCAGATCGTCGCACAAAACTGACAAAAGATAGTCCTCACCGAAATACATCAAATGGCTTTTAAATTTGTGAAATCGGTTCAGGCGCTTTTGAGAAAACGTCGATCAAAAGTCCAATTTTGACAAATGTCAAAAAAACGATACCAATTTTTGCAAACTTTGACGAATTTTTTAGATTAAACGAGTTGTCGTAGGGCCGTAATATTTTAGTATGATCTATAAGACTATGGTATCTACCGTCAAAAAAATAATAATAAAAATCGTCGATTTTTTTAAAAAGAAAATTATTACAAGAAAACGGCCCGGCCGATCTCTATCAAAAACTAATCAGCACGATTCCTAACCAATATCTTTCGAAAGGTTTTTGAATTTACAAAATTGATTCAGAATTGCGGGCTAAAACGTGTAGGAAAATTTACTTTTTTGCTATTTATAAAAAAACGGCTCGGCTGATCGTAGCGCAAATTTGACAAACGATAGTCCTCATCGAGATACATCAAAAAGCTGTTAAATTTTTTAAATCGGTTCAGCAGTTTTTGAGAAATCAGATTTTTTGATGAAAACATAAACTTCTCCTTCGGGAAGTTAATTAGTCTGCATGGATCAGAGGCATGGATGAATTATGTAACTAGCAATATTTCTTATTTCCAATGATGACGACAAATTTAAAAGAAATATAAAAAAATATTATAAAGAAATTGAAGATTGAATAGATATTTTAATTAAAATAAATATTATATTGTAGTATAATGAAATAGATAAATGATATGTATATATAAAATAAGAAAATTGTTTTATAATCTCTCATACCAGATACCCCTGTCTGACTGAGATATGAAAATAATATATAAATAAATAAATAAATAAAATATCCTTTTGCCCAAAGTCATCAGTAGATTTTTATTACCATTATCAGTGCGAAAGAGACTTCACACAAAATAATTCTGGCGAGAACGAAGAAAAACTTTTTAATTACTTTTATCCGTCTTCGTTCCGCTACTTTCTTTTACAACAAAATGAAAAAAAAACATGTAAAAAAATAGACAAAAAAATCGAATTCCTCTTGATTGATGAATTTGCCTCCGCGGAATGTAATTATATGGTTTTTAGAAAATTTCGAGAAAACTTTCTACGCGAGATTTAGATTAATTGAGGAAAATAAGAAAAAGTGGAAATTTGTGAAAGAAAGTGCAGTAGTGGGATGTAGTAATGTAAATATTTGTTATATATTAGTTGCGTTTTGGCTATTATAATTTCTAAAGTACATTTTTCTTACTAATAATTTAATAAACATTATTGCTCAAGTTCAAATCTTTGGTGAATTAATTTGTACAAATTAGTTCAATTGTGCACTATTCAATCTAAGATCAACTTGCTAAATATTCCATATGCAATGCCAGACAAATGAATTTTTGACACACAAAACAAAATTCTAAATCATTTTTTTAATAAGTAAAAATATATTTTTGTATTAAATAATTTAGTAAAGTAAACAAAAATGCGACATGCATAAGTTTAAAGAAATAATGTATATGCTATTTTGAACTGGTTGGCGTTATTTATTAAACTGAATTATATAATTTCATCTGCCAAACATATACTGTTGACTGTATCTTATAATCTTTTAGTTACTAGCACATTTCAGCTGTTTTTTGGGATTAATAATGTAGACATTACATTTTTCTCGTATATTATATTCTAATATCATCTAGGCTCATAATTACTATATTTTTATTATCATTTACATCTTGAAAAAAATTTCCCTTAACAAACTTCAGAAAGATTTATCAAAATCTGAATAATCGCTTAGGAGGAGTATCTCGATTTACACCCGTACAGAAGAATTTTATATATAAGATATAAAATATCTTTATATTTTTTTTCGATAATTGGTTGCTAAAATTTCAAAAATATATTTCAAAGTTAAACTATATATATATATATATATATATATATATATATATATATATTGAGGTGGTCCTTAATATGGATGCTGTCGGAATTTTCTTGCTCCCATCAAATACTTCCAAATTAATAAAAAAAAAACTTTTAAATATTGAATTTATTTTTTGGCGATTTATTGGTTGCTAAAATTCTAAGAATATATTTTAAAGTTGATGTATATATATATATATATATATATAATATTAGGGTGGTCCTTAATATGGATACTGTTGGAATTTCCTAACTCTCAAGGGCTCAAATATTTCCAAATTGATAAAAAAAAGATTCTCTTAAAGTTTTAAGTCTTAATATTAATTTTAAGATAGTCCGCAATCCAAGCAAAGTTTCTTGCTTTATTTTCCTAAGTTAATAATTATTGTATAAAACACATTAAATTTTTGTAATATTTTTTTATTGATGATCAAAATGAGCAAATATAATGTTATTCTCAAAACTTTGATACACTTATCGCTAAGATAAAAAAAAATCTAAAAAAAATAAATGAAATTTTACCCATTTAATTGCCACAAGAAACTTTGATTGAATTGACTATCCTAAAGTTAATATTAAGAGCTAAATCTTTCAGCGAAGTTTTTTTTATTAATTTGAAAACATTTGAGCCTTTGGGAGCAAGGAAATTCTGACAGCATCCATATTAAGGATCATCTCAATATAAATATTTATACTAGCATAACCGGCCACGCTTTGCTGTGACTTTTATTAAAATCCACCTGATTGAAATTTAAATCTGATAACTTTTATAGATTGCGGAATGAAAATAAAATAAAAAAGTGACAACTGTCTTTTAACAGTGTTTTGTTTTCTCACTGTCAAAATTCATTAAAATTTCAAAAATTTTAATATTTTGACTTTGAACTGAAGTTTTTATTATAGCGTATAAATAAACTAAGTTGGATATAAATGCACATAATGAGCACATAATAAAATTTATACTAGCATAGCCGGCCACGCTTTGCTGTGGCTTTTATTAAAGTCCACCAGATTGAAATTTGAATCTGTCTTTTTACAGTTTTGTTATCTCACTGTCAAAAATAACAGAAATTTCAAAATCAAATAAATATAAAAATCAAGAAAATTAATATTTTGAATATGATCTGAAGTTTGCAATATAGCCTATGACCTAAGTTGCATATAAATGCATATAATGAGCAAATAAAATTTAAAATCGGTTCAGCAGTTTAGGAGTCTATTCCGGTCAAACATCATGATACGTACTTTACATATATATTTTTATATAGGAAACATTTCTTATATCTTTATATAGAAAACTTACTTTCCGAAGAAAATCAGTGATGCGCTTTTTACAAGAAGATACGCTATAGCGAAGTCTGTAGCACAAAGTAGCTATTTTATTGAGATTCGCTATTTTATTGAGAGGATAGGATATCTTTGATCGGGGTTTATTTACTTATTTATAATATTATGTTCGATTTCCCATACTTACAGGAAATATTGCATTATTCATATCGTTGTTATATATGTATATATATATATATATATATATATATATATATATATATATACATGTATATATATTTACATACACACATACATACATACATACATATATACATACATACATACTTTTATCTCTATCTTTAGGTTATATTAAAAATCTCAGGTCCTTTTTGGATTGATAAAAGTTCACAAATTTCAATTTGTTTTGAATGTTGAAAAGTTTGTCCGGAATGGGCTCCTAAACGGCTTGACCGATTTTTATGAAATTTTGTAATCATATTCAGTTCGACTGAGAATAGGTCACCATCTATTTTTAACTTCCCGTAGGGTAAGTTATAGTAATCGTCCAAAAATCGAAATCAAAAATTTTTACATTTCTCGACGTTTTGAAGGTTTTTGAACATTTTGGCATACTTCAGAAAAAATGGATGTGTGTGTGTGTGTGTGTGTGTGTGTGTTTTGTATGTCCGCTTTTTTTAAACTAAAAATTCAAAAAATCACCCAAGCTAAGCACAGTCTAAGCGCCACTCTGGTACAAATGTTTACCCAAGTGCGTTTAGACTGTTTGTGTACTGGAGCACTTTTCCAATTTTGTGAAAATTATTGAAAAATGTGAAAATGCCGCCAAGCTGAGCACAGTATAAGTGAAAATGTCGCATAGAATTATTCGCAAATGCGTTTAGACTGTGACTATGCTGGAGCACTTTTTCAATTTTGTGGAAATTTGGCAACTATTTTTTTTTTTTTAAATTTGATTCGAAATGAAATGACGATTGTTAATGTTCTGGAGGTGATAAATTGATTTATTTATAATTAACTTTCCGTAGGGTAAGTTATAGTAATCGCACAAAAATCGAAAATGAATATTTTTATATAACTTTACGTTTCAAAGGTTTCTGAATATATTGGCATACCTTAGAGAAAATTGATGTATGTGTGTGTATGTGTGTGTGTGCGTGCATTTGTGTGTGTTCAGATACAAATTTTCGTCGACGATTTCGGGAATCGGGATGAAGCAATTTGAATAATTCAAAAACATTTTACTTGCATTATCAAGATGAAGATTTGATGAAATTTTTATGAAATTAGGTCTAGCGGTTTCAGAGATCTAGTAAAAAAAGTAAAAAAAAATAACATTTGGCGGTCAACAATAATCATTAGACATTAGACATATGCACATCAAATTATCAGATATTTTATAGAGATTTTAACAATGAGTATACATTTTGTTAACATTCCTATGGGTTCCGTACCAATGCTTATGCGTTAGACAGCGACGCGGCGCTTACGCGCTTCGATATTTAGTCTCTATGCATTAAAGCAGTACGATTGCTTTGAAAAAAAGTTCAGAATTTCCAAAATATTTCAAAATAAATTTTTCAACAAAAAGTAAGTTTTTGTCAAAAATTTATATAGTTCCTCAAAAATCTATTTTTTTTAGAGTAAATTTTTTTAAAAAATGTTAATCTTTTCAAAAAAAAAATAATTTTTGGTACGGGAAGTTCCAGCAATTTGCCTTAAGGCACGATGCCATGCGCCCCACTAGTTTATATTTTCAAGTGGTAAGGGTTACATAAATACATACATACTTTTATTTCTATATTACTCTATCGATTTCATATGAGAAACCACAAAGTAAATTTATTTCTGTATATTTTACAATGCGTTCTAGGT
Organism: Ctenocephalides felis; assembly: GCF_003426905.1. Taxonomy (NCBI): domain Eukaryota; kingdom Metazoa; phylum Arthropoda; class Insecta; order Siphonaptera; family Pulicidae; genus Ctenocephalides; species Ctenocephalides felis. The sequence continues at coordinate 36,766,132 of NW_020539726.1, read as the reverse complement.
TATTGTAAATTTTAAAAAGAATCCAAAGAACTGATGTGGAGATATAAAAATGCAGAAATATTTTCATAAAAATATCGCAATGCAGATTTTTGCAACAAAGAAAAATGCACTTCAAATATTCCGCAAGCAAAGTACACTATTAAATATACATGTAATAAAAATAAAACATTTATGAGTAACAATCTAACATTTATTGGTTGTAAAAACTGTTGTATAAAGAAAACAAGGTGTGAGTGGCATTTAACCTTAAGACAAATTACAAAAATTTATGTCAATGCTCTTTAGATTTTTAAAATTGGCAAAAAAAAATATATACAATCAATTACAAACAAAACGGTGGAGCAACCTTCATTCAAAACGAGTTCAGCTTGAATTTTCAAAATTAACAAAAAAAATTATATACAATCAATTATTATACGGTGGAGCAATCTCCTTTCAAAGCGAGTTCAATTGACTTTTGTATCAATTTATAATTAGTCAATTACATTTTTTAACAAAATTCTTCTTTGTAATAATTAACAGATATAAATCTATTTTCTTATTAAAGTTTTGTAGTTAATTTAAATGAATTGTAAACTGGAATGGTAATAAAAAGACGAAATGGTTCTTTTAATGAGATCATTAAAAAACTCGTTTTTGTACTCGGATTGAGTCGTAAAATGTCACTCACAAATCTTGAGCATATTTCACACCAAAATATAAAGTTTTAACGAAATTCCAACTTGTTTGATGAAAACAATTTTCATTTTCTTTTTGTTTTGTTCTTAAACTTTGTTTATTTTATTCAAAAATACTATTTTTGTTTTGATTAATAGTATATGTCATTGAAATAATAAGATATAAAATTGAGTTTATAATACAAAAAGATTTGTTAATGTTTGATATTCTGTTACTACTTTATTTTTTTCTCATTTTTTTATATAAAAACGTGCAAATGTGAAGACATCTCCACAGTATTAAAGTGTCTTCATTATCAAAAACTTCAAGAACTTTTATTATGATTAAACAAGGTGCATAAAAGTGAAAAAGAGTATCATTAAAAATAAGTATAATTTTATATATATATATATATATGTGTGTGTGTGTGTGTGTGTGTAAAAAAGTTGCTTAAGTCGTACCGTCTGAAGAAATTGTACAATAATATTTAGTGCTATTAGAATTTTTTAAAAAAATGACGTTTTTTGCATGTAAAATTAGTTGGCTTTAGTTTTTGATAAACAATTATCGAAATATTAATTTTTAAGATCAAATGTTAATTTTTTTATTAAAATAGGTGGTAAGATTGTTGGTACGATTAAAAGGTTTTGTTGCCTAAGTCGTACCACATACAATCTATTTGTGTGATCTATGTTTCTAGTTAATAGTTTACTTCTTAAGATTGTAATTAATATCTAGAAATATTTGTAGAAAACTTAATAATTCTGATACCAGGTATTATAGTCAACATATCAAAATACAGTATACTCAAATTGCAACATCCTAGTGCCAACAGTACGTTCTGAAGAGCTTTTTAAAATTGCTGGTTATTTTACATCCATCTAAAAACTGCCTTAACTAGTTCACTGGTTGCATAGTGTACTTTGTGTATATTTTTATTAATATCACAAAATTTGCTAAGGAAACTTTTCAATCCTAATACCAGGTATTATTGTCAACATATTAAAATACAGTATACTCAAATTGCAATTTGCTGGTGCCAACAGTACGTCCTGAAGAGCTTCTCAAAATTGCTAGTTATCTTACACTCATCTAAGAATTGCCTTGGTTGCACAGTGTACTTTTTATATATTATTATTAATAGTACAAAATTTTCTTAGGAAACTTTTTAATTATAGTACCAGGTATTATTGTCCATATATCAAAATATAGCATACTCAAATTGCAAGATTCTAACACCAGCGGTACGTTCTGAAGAGCTTGTCAAAATTGGTAGTCATTTTACACCCATCTAAAAATTGCCCTAACTTACGTAGTGTACTTTGTGTATATTTTTATTAATATCACAACATTTTTTGAGAAAACTTTTTAATTTTAGTACCAGGTATTATAGTCCACATATCAAAATATAGCGTACTCAAATTACAAAATCCTGGTACCAACAGTACGTTCTAAAGAGCTTCTCAAAATTGCTAGTTATTTTACATCTATCTAAAAATTGCTTTAACTAGTTTACTTGGTACGTAGTGTACTTTGTGTATATTTTTAATTATTGCACAAAATTTTCGGAGGAAACTTTTTAATTCTAGTACCAGGTATTATTGTCAATATATCAAAATAAAGCATACTGAAATTACAAGATTCTAGTACCAACAGTACGTTCTGAAGAGCTTCTTAAAAATGATAATTATCACTTTTCTAAAATGATAATTATCTTACACTATACAAGAGTCCTCTAAAGATTGTCTGAACAAGTGCACTGGTTGCAAAAATAATTTATAGTAAAAATAAAACTAAAATGTGCATAAGTTAACAAATAGATGATAGTAATAAATACTTCAAAATTTTATATATTATATTTGTTTAATAATATTACAAATCACACACAAAAAATCTATAGTTTTGACAAAAAATCTACATTTTAGAAAATGATCTATTTTGTAAAAAAAATCTGCATTTTTGGAATAAAATTTACAATTTAAAAGACAATCTGTAGTTTTCACAAAAAATCTCAAAATTCTGAAAAAAAATTAAATTTGAGATAAAATTATAGTTTGAACAACTTTAACTATTTTACTTTGCAATTTTATTCAAACTGTTCGATTGACTTTTATACTTCCGTTAGTTTATCAAAATAATCGATTATCTTGTTTGAAATATCCAAATAATGTTATCAGCGAATGGCAAATCAAAATTCATGGAAATCAGGCGTAATCGTCAGTTTCATATCATAGAATGACTCCCTAGTCGAGACTAAAGAAGTTTTACTGCAAAATTTTTAAAAGTAAAAATGAAACAAAAATGTACATAAATTAACAAATAGATGTAAACAATAAATACTAATAAAATTAAAATTTTATACATTATATTTTTTAATAACTTTACAAAGTCGCAGCAATAAAACTATCCAAATGGAATTTTCATAAAGATAATAAGACAAGCTTTTAAAGAAAATCATCAATATTCTTCATAAACTTCAAAATTATCCCTCATAGTCTGCATTCTTTCCATCTCAAATAAATTAGTCTCAGATCTCCTATCCTGTGCAACAGCCTTCAATCTATCAGTTAACTCCTGAGACTCTTTTGCAATCCTAATAAAATCATGGGCGTCCAATCTGAATAATTCACAATACTCAATGGCCACAACACTGGCCAATCTTCTCTGGCCCTTCAACACTAAAGCTGTTTCTCCAAAAAAGTCTCCATCGTATAAATGACACACTTCTCGTCCATTTGCGGTAATAATCGTCACTGAACCTGTTACAAGGAAATACATACAGTCGCCCCTAGCTCCCACTCTAATTATTGTGTCGTTTGGGCAATATATTTCGGCCTTTAGGTGTCGCATTAGAAGTTCTAGGACGTACCTTGGTAAATGATAAAAAAAATTACATAATAGTTATAGAATTTTTTTTAAAATAAAATTAATGTACATGTAATTAAAAGCATCATGTTGTGGTACAGAAGGCGACGAGTTTGAGGAAATAAAAGAAGACTCTGCAAATCTTCCGCGGTTGTTTTTTTTGTGTGGAATAATAGATTGTAAAGTGTTAGAAGTGTGGTTTAAATGTTTTTTTAATACAGAAAATTTTAAATTCATTACTACTCACTGATTAAATTTTTGTATTAAATTATGTACATTTGCTTTATTTTTACTGTAAATAGTTTTTGCGACCAGTGCACTAGTTCAAACAATTTTTAAAAGGCTTAGAAGATAATTATCAATTTTGAGAAGCTCTTCAAAACGTACTGTTGGTACTAGGATCTTGTAATTTGAGTATGCTATATTTTGATATGTTGACTATAATACCTGGTACTAGAATTAAAAAGTTTTCTCAGAAAATTTTGTGCTAAAATAAAAATATATAAAAAGTACACTGTGCAATCAAGGTAATTTTTAGATGGGTGTTAAATTACTAGCAATTTTGAGAAGCTCTTCAGAACGTACGGTTGGTATTAGAATCTTGTAATTTGAGTATGCTATATTTTGATATGTTAACTATAATACCTGGTATTAGAATTAAAAAGTTTTCTCAGAAAATTTTGTGATATTAAACAAAATATACACAAAGTACACTAGTAAACTAGTTGAGGTAATTTTTAGATGAGTGTAAAATAACTAGCAATTTTGAGAAGCTCTTCAGAACGTACTGCTGACACTAGGATCTTGTAATTTGAGTATGCTATATTCTGATATGTTGACTATAATACCTGGTACTAGGATTTAAAAGTTTTCTCAGAAAATTTTGTGTTATTAGCAAAAATATACAAAAAGTACACTTGGTTAATTTAAAATTAATTAAAACCATCATGTCCTAGCACGGCAGGTGAGGAGTTTAAGAAAATAAAAGAAGACTCTGCAAATCTTTGGAAGATCACATTTTTTTTCTGCACGGAATACTAGATTGTTAAGTGTTATAAATGTGGTTTAAATATGTTTTTTCGAAGTTTTTTAAGCAATTAGTACCAAAAAATAGTAAACAAAAAGTTTTTTTTAACGACGTTTGGAAACTAAATATGATGCATTATCAGGTTATTTCATGACAAAAACTAGTTTTTTTGGTAACTGCATTGTTGAATGTTTTTGTGTAGACATTTTTTGAAAATATTGTAAAAAAAATTGATTATGTTTTTTATGCAAAAAAAACTGGAAATTGGACAAATATTGAGTGAATGTTGTTTCCATGCAAGGAGTTTGCACCACTAGTTTTTGTTAAAGAAACTTGTAAATTCATTTTTACAAATTTTGTTGTAAATAAGATGAGTTTATGGGGTTACAAAAAATTTGTTAAATGGATATAGAGGGATAATGATGATTGAATATACTTAGTGACAAAAGTTTCTCAAACTTGCTATTTTTCTTATTCAACATTCTAAAAATTGCTTCACTGTGTACTTTTTATAAATTATTATTACTATCTCGAAAATTTCTGAAGAAACTTGTCAATTCTAGTATCAGGCATTATAGTAAATATAACAAAGTATGACATACTCAAATTAAAAAGTTCTAGTACCTGCAGTACGTTCTGCAGAGCTCCTCAAAATTGCAAATAATCTTACATCATAAAGGAGTTTAGTAGAAATTGCCTTCACTGGTGTACTTTGTAAAGACTTTTATTAATATCTAGAAATTTTCTTAGAAAACTTTCTAATTCTAAAACCAGGAATGGTTGAAAACATGTTAAAGTATGACATATTTAAATAACAATATAATAGTGCCAACAGTACGTTCTGAAGAGCTTCTCAAAATTACAAATAATCTTACATAAACAAATAGCCTATACAAATTGTCTTATCTGGTGTACTTTTTATAGATTTTTATTAATATCTCGAAATTTTCTGAAGGAACTTGTTAAGTATAGTATCAGGAATTATAGTAAATGTACCAAAGTATATCATACTCAAATTACAACATCCCAGTGCTAACAGTACGTTCTGAAGAGCCTTCTAAAGTTGCTACATATCTTACACCCTCTCAAAATTACTTTAGGTATGGTGCTCTGTATATCTCAAAATTTTCTGAGAAAACTTACTAAATCCAGTACCAGGCATTAAAGCAAACATATCAAAGTACCACATTCTCAAATTACAACATTCTAGTGCTAACGGTACGTTCTGAAGAGCTTTCCAAAGTCTACTATATATCTACTATATATATATCTACTTATCAAAGAGGCTTCTGAAATTTACCCTGGATCTGGTGTACCAAACGCAAGGTAACTCTTCGGAGATTGTTACTGATATCTCAAAATTTTCTGAGAAAACTTACAAATTCCAGTACTAGGTATCATTGCAAACATATCAAAGTACCACATACTCCAAAACCAACACGCCAGTATCAAAAATATTGTCTATATCTATCATTTTCTATTACCTCGGCATATTTTTCAGCAAATCCATCTTCTCAAAAACCTTCCCGCACCAGGTCAATTTCAAATCAGTTCTTAAATTAGGCGTCAACATAGAAATCAGGACTTCTTCTTTAAAATGTTTCTGTCTGTACCTATAACTATAGTAATTCCTGATCTTTTTCTGAACCCTTTGCGGAACTTTTTTCACCGCCATATACACATTCAACTGAGACATCATACTCTCGTAGTTTGTATTAGGCATGAATTGATTGAAGATAAAATTAATTATAACAGCCATGATGTAGGATACATTGAATATATTCGTGATGCTAGATATTAGATAGACTAAGGCGTATCTTGGTTCACCAATAAAACTGGTTTCCCGGTGCGAAAACATGTCGACAAAGTATACTTTCATGTTTTCCAAATGGACGGATAACGTGAAATCGGATTCACGTTCTGAATTATATTTGTAAAGGATTGATAAACAAACGCTGGTTATTACGTGACATGTCAGGAATGTGTAGATTATTATAAAAATCACTTCGTGGTATTTTGTTTTTATTCCCAGCTTGTCGAAGTAGTTGAAAATGAGGTGTTTTAGGGTTATGACGCGTCCGTAGAGCAAGAGTTTTGGGTAGGCGTAAAACAAACCTGGAAATAAAATTTATTAAGTTGCTTAAAAGTTGACTAGATTTGCTTAAAGTTATCTAGAATTTCATAAAGTTGTCTAGAGTTGTTTGAAGTTATTTATAATTGCTTAAAGTTGTCTGGGGTTGCTTCAAGTTGCCTAATGTTGCCTAAAGTTATCTGGAATTGCTGGAAGCTGTCCAGAGTTAATACAAATTAACTAAAGCAGCAAGAAATTGTTTAATGTTGGCAAAAATTGTCTAAACTTAACTAAAAATGGTCAAAAGTTACTAAAAGCTGAAGGTTGGTCTAAAGTTGCCAAAAATTGTTTAAAACTGCCAAAACCTGTCTAAAATTGTCAAAGCTTGTCCAAGTTGTTCAATGCTTGTTTGAAGTTAGTCAAAACGTGTTTAAAGTTAATGAAAAATTGTCCAGAGTTAGAAAAAATTGTCTAAAATTGGCAAAAATTGTCTAGGTTAGTAAAAATCGTCTTAAATAATCAAAATTTGCTTATAGTTGTGAGCAATCATCTACAGCTGCAAAAAATCGTCCCGAGTTATCAAAACTTGTGTAAAGTTGGCAAAAAGCGTCTGGAGCTGGCAAAAATTAAAATTGTATGAGCTGGCAAAAATCGTGTAGAGCTGTCAAAAGCCGTGTAGAGTTGTCAAAAATTGTCTAGAGTTGGTATAAAATTGTTCAGAGCTGATTTAAAATTGTTTAGAGCTGGCTAAAATTGTTTAGAGCTGTCGTGTAGTCGTGTAGAGCTAGCTAAACTTATGTAAAGTTGTCAAAAAACATTTGGAGCTAGCAAAAATTAAAATTAAAATTGTCTAAAAAGGGCAAAAATTGTCTACAGCTGGCAAAAATTGTCTAGAGCTGGCAAAAATCGTGTAGAGCAGGTAAAAATCGTGTAGAGTTGTCAAAACTTGTGTAAAGTTGGCAAAAAGCGTCCGGAGGTGACAAAAATTGTCTCGAGCTGGCAAAAGATCGTCTAGAACCGGCAAAAATCGTCTATAGCTGGTTAAAATCATCTAGAGCTGGCGAAAATCGTCTAGAGCTGGCGAAACATGTCTAGATTTGGCAAAAAATGTTTAGAATTGGCAAAAATTTGTCTAGAGTTGGCAAAATTTGTCTAGAGTTGGCAAAAATCGTCTAGAGTTGGCAACATTTGTCTAGAGTTGGCAAAATTTGTCTAGAGTTGGCAAAATTTGTCTAGAGTTGGCAAAATTTGTCTAGAGTTGGCAAAAATCGTCTAAAATTGGCAAAAAATGTCTAGAGTAGGCAAAAATCGCCTAGATCTGACAAAATTCTCCTAGAGTTGGCAACAATTGTCTAGAGTTGGCAAAAACTGTCTAAAGTTGACAAAAACTGTCTAAAGTTGGGAAAAATTGTTGATAGTTGAATAAAACTGCCTATAGTTGCCCAAAATTGTCTAGAGTTGGCAAAAACTTTTCTAACGTTGGCCAAAACTTGTCTAAAGTTGGCAAAAATTGTCTAGAGTTGGCAAAAATTGTCTAGAGCTCACAAAACTGATTTAAAGTTGTCAAAACTCATCTAGTGTTAGCAAAACTTGTTTAAAGTTGGCCAAAACTGTATAAAGTTGACAAAAAAATTCTATAATTGGTCAAAACTAGTTCAAAGTATGCTAAGACTTGTCTAAAGTTGGCTAAAACTTGTCTAAAGTTAGCCAAAGTTGTCTAAAGCTGGCAAAAATCGTCTAGAGCTAGCAAAATTAACAAATATCGTCCAAAATTGACAAAAATTCATCTAAAGTTAGCAAAACATGTTTGAAGTTGTCAAAAATGGTCTAGAATTAGCCAAAACTTGTCTAATATTGGCTAAAGTTGTCAGATATCGTCTATAGTTGTCAAATATCGTCTAAAATTGTTAGAAATTATCTAAAGTTGTCAAAGATTGTCTAGGATTAGCAAACAACGCCTAAAGTTGTCACAAATTATCTGATGTTAGTCAAACTTGTTTAAAGTTGGCGAAAACTTATCTAAAACTAGCCAAAACTTGTCTAAAGTTGGCTAAAAATGGTTTAAAGTGGTCAATTTAATACAAAGGCTCTTCAAACACTTTTTGCCAAGTACTTTGTTAAAACAAATAATTTTGTTTTTGTCAAATTGTTTATGATCAATCTAATTTCACTTACAACTACAACCTACCAGTTTTCGTATTCCCTGCAAAAAACGTCAACCCAGGCACAGCGCTCACCAAATCCATCCAAAAATAAAACATCACATACTTCTTAGCAATACGTTTCGTTTCCAAAACCACGACTTCTTCAGCATCATCGACATAACCCGTAAAAAAATTCTTCACCACATTCAACAATAATAAAAAATCCAACAGCAATTGCAAATAATGAAAAAAGTTTACGGTGGAGGGCGTAACCACCAAAACCGGTACAGTAATCATTGCCAAAATATAAACCAGGGTAATATAAAATGAATAGTAATATTCTAAAAGGCTGTGAGGGTGAATTATGTACCAATATCGGCTCATGATGTGTTCTTGAGCGGCTTTTGTGATTTTTTTTCTTGATCTGAATAATGTACTGTATTTTAGACGTGGTGAAATGGTGATTAAAAGTTGTAGTTTGCGCATTATTCGATTTAGGAGGAAATTTCGGCTGTAGATTTTGGCCTGAAGAACTGTTTTTTCAAAACTGGGCACGTCTGCCAAGCTGCATAGGTGGTCGTTGTAGGAAAACATTGTAGAGCAAATTTTTTTTCCCAAAGTTTTTGGTTCTAAAATAAATGGACAGATTTTGTAATGGAATTGTTGTTAATGTTCTGGAAATAAATTGATTTATAATTTACATTTGATTTGCTCACTCGGATATAACAAGATAGCAAAAATAATTAAAATTACAGTACTTGTAATAATATATAAGGTTGTCAAATATCTCCCTTCCGCCTTTTTGTATTATAAGCCAAGAGCAAAAAAGCGGAAGGGAGATATTTGACAACCTAATATATTTGAAAACGTTTAAAATTTCTCGAATATTTCATTTATTGACGTGGGTCCCGAAGGAAAGTTTATGTTTTCATCAAAAAATTCGATTTGCTGATTTTATGTTTTCTCTTAGACGTTTCAAGGCTTTCTGAATCGACTTAGTGGTGTATGGCATCGTGCCTCAAGGCAAATTGCTAAAACTTCCCGTACCGTAATGAAATATTCGAGAAATTTTAAACGTTTTCAAATATATTATTACAAATACTTTCATTATGTTTTTGGTTCTAAAATAAATGGAGAGATTTTGTAATGGAGTTGTGGTGTGTGATTTTGTTTTAATATGTTTAGGCTTTTATTACAACTTTGAAGCATAATTGTACAAAATATTCTATGTGGTACTTTGATATTACTGCAAAAGTCTTGTTTATTTCTACTAAATAGTAAAATATTATAATAATAATGTTGTTAATATTGCATAATTGTATATATCTAACTATTAATGTGTACTTACAAATTGATTTAACAACAAACTATTATTTTCACACTTTTACTTGTATAATAACTATTTTTCTTTATTACGGATGTAATGCAATAATTTGTTTGTCAATTGTTTAAAAAACAATTGAATTGCGTTTGTCATTTGTTTAAAAAACAAATCGCAAAAAAGCGCATTTTGAAACCCTTTTTGAAACATTCTGGTACATTTCAAAAAAACTAGTGGTGTATACCGTAACGAAATGTTTGAGGGATATTAAATGTTTTCAAACAGATTATTATTAATACTGTTACGTTGTCTAATATTTATAAGATTTATATAAACTGAATTGCAAAGTTTAAATTATTTATTTAAAGTATATAAGTGAGCTTTAGCACTTTAGCCAGAATTGAGATGTCAGTTATTTTTGATATACGAAAAAAAAAATTTTTGAGAGAAAAAAATTGGAATAAAAATGAAATACATTTTTTTTTCCAAAAGCAATTATTTTCTCAACCATGGCATACTGGTTTTTTGAATGATTCAAATCGGATGCATAGTTCTCTCAAAAGCTGCCGTTCTTTGTATATTTAGCTCTGTGTCTTTAAAATAGCTGGAACTGCCTTTGCCAAAAACTAGTAAACACTTCTCCTAATCATTGCTAATTGAATGTATTTTGGAACATTCAGATCGGATGCTCCGTTCTCTCAAAAACTCGTTTTGTATTTTCTGCACTCTTTGCTCCGTATCTCTGTAACGGCTGGACCTGCCTTTGCCAAAAACTAATCAGCATATCTCCCTATCAGTAGAAATCGAATGCGTTTTAAACCATTTAAATCGGTTGATCCGTGCGCCCGGAAACGTGGACGAAAAAATGTATCCAAAAATACATACACACACACATCAACTTTTTCTGAGTAAAAAAATTAGTATGATTCTTACAAAATTCTAATAAAACCTAACGAGAATTTAAAAAGAATGCAATAAGAATTGTATAATCCAACAAGAATCTAATAAAAGGCTTGGTGAAAATACAAAAGAATCTCATAAAAATCAAATAAGAATTTTATAACGATTTGTTAGAATCTGATTAGATTTTTATAAGAGATTAATTCAATGAAAATTTTAATTCAATAAAAATCTAAAAAGACCCCAGTATGAATCTAATAATATTCTAATAAGAATCCGATAAGAATATCATGAGAAAATACAAAACGAATAAAAATTTATAAGAATCCAATAGGAATTTAAAAGAAATGTAATGTAATATTTCCATTATATTTTTACCAGAATCTTATTAGTATCTTGTTTTATTCTTATGAGAATAATGATAGTTTTTTTACCAAAATTTTGTTCAAATCTTATCAATAATATGCTCCGTTTTTCTGTAACGGCTAGACTTGCCTTTGCCAAAAACTAATCAGCACATCTTCCTATCTCTAATGTTTTCTGAACCAATAAAATCGGTTGATCCGTGCGCCCGAAAACGTGACTGGAAAATAGTATCCGTACATACATACACACACACATATCAATTTTTTCTAAGTAATGTCAAAGTATTTTTTGGCAAAAAAGTAAACAGTATGATTTTTACATAAATCTAATAAAATTTAAAATGAATTTACGAAGAATGCAATGAAAAGTGTATAGGAATCCAACAAGAATCTAATAAAAACAATAATCTAATCTTGGGATAAATACAAAAGAATCTCAAAAAATCTAATAGGAATTTTATAACGATCTTATCACAATCTGATTAGATTTTTATAAGAGATTTCACCTTAAATTCTAATTGTATCCATACATACATGCACACACACACATCCATTTTTCTGAAAGCTTTAAAACCTGAGAAAATGTAAAAATTTTCAATTTCGATTTTTGGACAATTACAATAACTTACCCCACGGGAAGTTAATAAAACTTCTTGCTATAACTAAATAATATTATTCTATTAAATTTAGTTGAACGTGATCTGTCAAAATCATTTGGCATTTGACGTATGAGCTGACCTCTATTGTTTTATTTTAAATTAGGGTTCTACAAAAAAAACTCAAATCATAAAGTATGAAGTAATTTCTCACCTTTTGCACAATCTGTGGGTTGGCACAAATATTTCAAGACTAAAAGTGGCCAAATCGGTTCAGCCGTTTTTTACTTTTTGCGTGCCTAACATAATATCGAGCTCTATTTTTATATAATATAATATATATATATATATATATATATATATATATATATATGTTGTTTATCATGTTTGTATAGGAATCCCTAAAATCAGGCCATTAAAGTGCTTTTTATACCGAGGCGCCTATATAATGGCCTGTAAGCAAATTTTTTTGTTGGCATTTTATTCGGAGCGATAAAACGCTTATCGTATTTCCTGATTGCTAATGAGCCCGACTCGCGTTATTATAATTCCCTTTCTGAAAGGGCAAAAGCAAAAGCAAAACTGAAAGCAGCCCTTATTATCAACCACACGACTAAAAATATTATTATCGAGTCGAAAGAGAAAATTATTTTTGGGCGATAAATGATATATACAGGATTCGAGAACTATTCGAAAAATATTATCTTATATATAAAAATGGAGCTCTCGATTAAATGATCGGGTAAACCTCGAAAACGGCTGAACCGATTTGGCCAGTTTAGTCTTGAAAATTTCGTGCTAATCAGTAGGTTGTCGGAAAGGTGAGATGTTATTTCAAAATCGCGCAGAAACTTTACATTTTTAATTTGAATTTTTTTATAGAAGCGTAATTTGAATAAAACAATGAACGGTGGCTAATACGTCAAATGTCAAATGTTTGTGACAGATGATGTTCAATTACGTTTAATAGAATGCTTTTCGTGAATATTATTTAATTATGATTAAATTGTAGTAAGTAGTTTTGTTTGCAGTTTTATTATATACATAAACGTTAGTAAACGTTTTGACGTAAACTTAAAATATATTTTCAAAATATAAAGCGTTGTAATAGAGTTATGAAATTATAGTATGTTATTTCTTAATATGTGTACTGAATTATAAAAATATAAAATCAAATATGTTTTTAACAAAAGAAACTAAAAAATTGCAATGCACACCTGCTTACTCTATTTTTATTAGTTCCTAAACGACGGTTGGATATGATATGAGAAGTACTTTTGAAAAATGTTTTAAAAATATACAATATTATACTAGAGCTATGGAAATTTTAGTATGTTATTACCTAATACATATACTCATTTATGAAAATATAAAATCACATATGTTTTTAACAAAAAAAGCTATAAATGTGCAATTTTGTAAACAAATGCACTCTTGCAATAGTTGCAAGTCCACGGTTTGATGAGTATTTTGAAAAATATTTAAAAATATAAAACGTTATACTAGAGTTATGAAATTTGAGTATGTTATTTCGTAATATGCGTACTAAATTATAAAAATGTAAAATCACACATATTTCTTACAAAAATAGCTATAAACTTGCAATTCAGTAAAATTATGTAATAGGGCTGCAAGTGGTACTACAAACTCAACAATATCAACTTTTTTGAAATATTAATATGAAAATGCACTTGTTGGCATATTTTTCTCAAACACGGTACTTTGAAAAATCTCATTTTTATAATTATATACTCATTGATATTTATAGAACATTTTCTAGGTTATATTATTTTTTATTTATATTATTTAAATTCAGAACCTAAATTTGGTATCGATCAAAAGGACATTTTGCCGAATAACATTTTTCCAGTTATAATTTCCGAGAATTTATCGAAGAATAGATAGAAATATATGAAAGTCCGGGAATAAAACGGTCCACCACTGATGTGTCAAAAACCAGTGAAGTTAAGCATTGTTTAACAACAATATTTGAAAGTAGAGGGAAAAAGATGTATAATCAGCTATAACCTTGATTCTCATGACTGATATTGAGAGATAAACGGTAATCTTTGAAAATCCATAATAAAAGTATTTTCTTCCTTTAGTAGTTTTTTAGCAATAGTTAAAAATGTAATTATTTTGTAAAATACCTTTAAAATTAAAATAAGACATTAAACCTGTTTGCAATCTGGCCGTTCCAAGTTACCCCGCCAATAGGGTAAAAAAGTCTAGATAACAAATTTTTGAAAGACATCAAAAAAGCACATTTCTACAATGATGAAGTATCTGGCAGTTTTACTGAACGTAGTCAGATAATTGTTCGTTTGAAATGTGTTATTTGTTGTGATATAATTGGTTTGATTTATATAATATAATTAATATTTGCTCAAAGTCAAATTAGATCTTTGTGCCTCGCCCTGCTCTACATATATACTTTTTTTTCAATTTAGTTTAATTTATCGAATGTTACTTGAAACTTTTGAAAAAGCAGGTCAAAGAAGAAATACTCAACTCATTTTCTATCTCTCTTCGCAGAAATTTGAAAATTTTGTATAAGCTCAGTAGTATTATTTACAATTTTACACAAAATGCAGAATCCAAAAAAAATCAGAAAAACTTGAAACGTAATCAATAAGTCGAAAGACCAAAAAAGACTTAGATGAAATTCAAGAGACTCTATTTTATAATTGACTTTACCATTTTTCCCACAGATTTTTCCCATTAAACTAATCTCCATCTTCTAATAAAAGATTACCCGTCCGTTCGTCTGCGTTTGTCCGTCCGAGGGCATTTTAATCTTAGTTTAGTTCGAGGCGAAACCGGTGGAGAGTTTAAATGTATTTCATGAGTTATTCTTGAGGCAAGATAATTACGAGAATGCAATTTAAAATGTTGCGGCACTCTTTTTATTTTAGTTTGTGCACACAAGGGGAACGTGTGTCGGTTTTTACTTGGCGACTAGATAGGAGAAAGGTTCTAGAAGTGGGTAAAAATTTTTTTGGGTAAAAGAAGCAATTTTTAAGTACTAGTAGGACAAGTTCTAGAAATTGCAAAATTAGTGAAAAGTGAAAATTTTTGCATATTCACACGTTTCAAGGATTTCTGATCATACTGGCATACCTTAGAAAAAATGAAGGTGTGTGTGTTATTAATCAAACGATTTGAATGATTTAAAATACATTTTATTTCTATTGATATGGAGACGTGCCGATTAGTTTTTGGAAAAGGCAGGTCTAGACGTTTTGGAGATATAGAGCTAAATTATGCAATAAAAGACAGTTCTTGCAAAGACAAAATAAAAAATTGACATTTAGTAGTCAAAAAAATCTTTACAAATAATTATTTTTGTTCCAATTACAAATAGAATTATTTGTAGACAGGTAGATAGGCAGGCAGGTTTACAAAAAGACAAATAGACAGAAAGATAGATAGAAGTATACAGGTAGATATGTAGACCTATAATTAGGTAAACAGATAAAAATATAGATATGTGGACAGGTAAACAGGTAGTTATGTAGAATTAAGACAGGTTGACAGGTAGTCAGTTATTTAGGTAGGCAGGTAAACAAATGAACAGATAGGTTGGCAGATGAAAAGACAGACAGTTAAGTATGTAGGCAATGAGGTAAATAAATTGAAACATTGACAGGTAAATAGATAAAAAGATAGACAAGTAAAAGATTAGACAGGTTGACAGTTGAAGATGCAGAGCAAAAAATGCAATAAGATAGTTTTTGAAGGGACAAGGTAAAAAAATGTCATTTCGTAGTCAAAAAGATCATTGCAAATAATTATTTTTGATTCAATTACAAATTCAATTATTTGTAGACAGGTAGATAAGAAGACAGGTATACAGGCAGATAGACAGAAAGACAGATAGACAGAAAGGCAAATATACAGGTAGATAGGTAGACATATAATCGAGTAAACAGTTAAAAATATAGATAATTCGACAGGTAGACTCATAGGCTAACAGGAAGTTAGTTATTTAGGTAGACAGGTGAACAAGTAGACAGGTAATCTATAAAAAGAAAAAAAAAGTAATATTATTAGTAAGAATATAGGCAATGAGGTAAATAAATTGAAACATTGACAGGTAAAGAAGACAAGTAAAGGGATAGACAGGTTGACAGGTAGACAGAAATTTTAGGTATACAAAAAGACAGGTAGACAGAAAGATAGGTAGATAGAAAGACAAGTATACAGGTAGATAAGTAGACATATAATTAGAAAAACAAATAAAAATATAGATAAGTAGACAGGTACACAGAAAGACATGTAGAATTAAGACAGGTTGGCAGACTGGCAGGTAGTAATTTATAAAGATGGACAGGTAAACAAATAGACAGGTTATTAAGTAACCTATAAAAAAAAGAAAATATTCAAAAATAGATAGATAGGTTGGTAGATGAAAAGACTGACAGATTTTTATGTAGGCAATGATGTGAATAAATTGAAACATTGACGGGTAAATAAGACAGGTAAAAGGATAGACAGTTTGACAGGTAGACAGAAAGACAGGAAGAGAAATAGACAGAAAAATAAATCGACTGAAAGGCAAGTGTACAAGTAGATATGTAGACAAATAATCAGGTAAACAAATAAAAATATAGATAAGTGACAGGTGGACAGATAGACAGGTAGAAGTAAACTGAAAGCATCCAACTAGACAGGTAGACAGGCTGACACACTGATAGATAGTAAATTATTTAAGTGGGCAGGTAAACAAGTAGACAGGTAATCAAATAATCTATAAAACGAAAAAAAATATTCAAAAATATACAGACAAGTTGACAGAAGAAAAAAACAGACAGGTATGTAGTCAGGTAAATAAATTGAAATATTGACAGTTAAAATAAAAAGATAGATAAGGAGAAAGACAGACAGGTTGACAGGTAGATATGCTAACTTGTAAGCAGCTTGAAAGGTTACCAGATGAGCTGGTTAATCAGGTAAATCTTGAAAAAATTATGGTAATCAGGTAACCAGATAGAAAGATAGACAGATAAACATATATACTGGTAGATAAATAGAAAAATTGATAGATGGTCAAATAGACAGGTAGGAAAAAGAAAGATAGTTAGGCTACAGGTAGACAGGTATGCTGTTAAGCAGGTAGATAAGTGGACAGGTAATAAAATCAACAGACAAAAACTGGCTGATTGGTAGAATGATAGACAGGTTGATGGGTAGACAGGTTGATAGGTAGACAGGTTTAAAGTTAGACAGGTTTAAAGGTAGACAGGTAGATATGTAGACAGGTAGATATGTGGACAGGTAGATATGTCAACAGAAAAATACCCAAGTAGGCAGGTAAACTGATACAAATATATGTAGGTCCAAAGATAATAAAACAGACAGGTAGTGTTATATAAACAGGTGGACAGGTTGTCTGGTAAACAGATAGAAATCTAGACAGCTAGGCAGCTAGATCATATACAAATCAAGTTATTACTGATTCAATCTATCATTTATTCATATCAAGAAATTGAAGAAGAAACAAAAAACTTTCCAAGTTTGAGCATCCCTCCACCGTTATTTTCCATCTCGGTCTCTTCGGTATAAGTTTTCTTTATCTCTGCGAAATCTCTTCCCTTTCGACAAAATAAAATAAAGTTTTATAATACAAAAGAAATTACATTAGTTTCCCAGATAGAAAGAGCTTTCTATCCTATCCTAAGATGTAAATTTTATATTTTTAAACACTAAAGACCATTATATTGCATTTACTGCGTTGCTTATTAAATTTAATTAGCAAGAAACAAAAGAATGGAATATTTCATTTATTCTTATTTGTGTTTCTTTTCTTAGTTATTTGCATTTTATAGAAAACAATGTCTTGAGAAAAACTGTTTTTCAGAGCAATTTTTACGAATATGCTTTTTTACATTTATTCTCCTCGATATTTTATATCTCGAAACAGTTTCATCGATATTTTTATTTCCTTTTCTGGAGAAAAATCTATAAAATAGCTCATAGTAAGCAATTTATAGCTGCACCTTGCAAGTGCATTTGACAGCTACAGGTAATTGTGTTGTGTACGAATGTTGCACACGAGTGGTTTAATTTTTTTTCGGTAAAAAATAAATAATACTATTTATTTCACAACATCATATACGAGGCACGTAATCTCGAAAGTAATATTTCTGATACGAACGTGCGGTGGAGCCACGGTGGAGCTATCGGGTACTTGTAGTACACAAGAGCGTATAAAAATATAACTAGTGGTGTATGGCATCGTGCTTCAAAGCAAATTGCTGGAACTTCCCGTACCGTAATGAAATATTCAAGAAATTTTAAACGTTTTCAAATAGATTATTACAAATACTGTAGCTTTCATTATTTTTGCTATTTTCTTATATCTCAGTAAATCAAATGTAAATCATAAATTATAAATCAATTTATCTCCAGGACGTTAATCGTCATTACATTTCGAATTCAATTTTAACAAAAAAAATAGTCGGCTAATTTACACAAAATTGAAAAAGTGCTCCCGTAGAGACACAGTCTAAACGCATTTGCAAATAATTCTGTGCGACATTTTCACTTATACTGTGCTTAACTTGGCGGCATTTTCACATTTTTCAATAGTTTTCACAGAATTGGAAAAGTGCTCCAGTATATAAACAGGCTAAACTCACTTGGGTAAGCATTTGTACCAGAGTGGCGCTTAGACTGTGCTTAGCCTTGGTGATTTTTTGAGTTTTTAATCCAAAATTACAAAAATATTTTTTGAAAAAAAAAATTAGAAACAAATTTTTTTTCCAAAGGTAATTATTTTGTTGAAACAAGCAGAAAGTTCTTTGAGTCATTTAAATCGGGCGCTTACTTCTCTCAAAAACTTAAATTTTTTTAACATTTAGCTCTATATCTTCGAAACCGCTGGCCTACCTTTGCCAAAAACTAATGACCACTTTTCCCCGTCATTACAAACTGAATGTTTTTTAAGCCCGAAACAAGGACAAAAAAATGCGGACATACAAAATACACATACACACACACACACATCTATTTCTTCTGAGATATGCCAGTAAAATGTTCAGAAACCTTCAAAACGTCGGCAAAAATTTTCATTTTCGATTTTTGGCCTATTACTGTAACTACCCTACGGAAAGTTAAAAAATAGTTGCCTCCAAAATTACACAAAATTGAAAAAGTACTTCCGTACAGTCACAGTCTAAACGCATTTGCAAATAATTTTGTGCGACATTTTCACTTATACTGTGCTCAGCTTGGCGGCATTTTCACATTTTTCACAAAATTGGAAAAGTGCTGTGTAAACATTTGTACCTGAGTGTCGCTTAGACTGTGCTTAGCTCGGGTAGTTTTTTGAATTTTTATTCCAAAATTACAAAAATATTTTATGGAAAATAAAAAAAGATGTTAGAATTTTTTATCCTCAAAAGCAATTGTTTTGGTAATACAAGCAGAATGTTTTTTAGATCATTCAAATTACTCAAAAACTGTTATGTTTTGTCGATTCAAGTCGATTGATCGGTGTTCTAGTTTATCTTCCCGAATTAAAACTAATTAAAGTATCATGATAAATAACATGTATAAATCTGAATAATTTTCGAGTAGGTACTTCTGTTTCCCGATGTAACTTACTTCACAACTTTGCTTGCTCCACCGTACTTCTCCACCGTACAACATGTGGATTATCTTTAAACCAAGCAAGTCGTAACTTCACATACAAAATAACACATAAATAAAGCTGATCTTTTAATCTGTGTCTCTGTAAAAGAGGAGAGGATGTATATATATATATATATATATATATATATATATATATATCCTGCCTTTTATACTTTTGCATAAATTATAAGAACCGCCTCTCTCCACTTGACAATGTTGTTCGAAGATTAGAGAACCGGAGTTAATGCTAAATCCGGGCGAAAAATCTTACCGGATTTTTTTAATCTAATTGGATTAATGCTCAAGACTTTGTAGTGGATTAGTAAAAGTGTATCTATATATATATATATATATATATATATATACATATGTTATAGATAAAATTCTTCTGTAATTGTGTATGAAACAATGATCCTTCTAAACGATTATTTCGATTTTGATAAATCTTTCTGAAGTTTGTTGAGGGATTTTTTTAGGATTTTTTGATTTATAGAAATACTGTTAGATTGTAGAAATAAATGGAAAAAATTACAAAAAACCGCTTATCATTGTTTGACATTGAAAATATTTGAGGCATTGTTTGACATTAAAAACAAATGAAGACTGTCATTTGCCAAACATTACGATTCACTTATAGGCTAAGACAATATTAAAATATATTTTTGATTATGAATAAAAAAATGTAATGTCTACAGTATTATTGCCGAAAAGCAGCTGAGATGTGCCAAAAATTAAAATAATATAAAATACAGTCAACATGCGTCTGACGGTTGTGGAATGTCAGTGAATATACCCTATATAATTCTATTTAACAGATTATTATTTTTTAACTAATGCAGTCGTGTTTTGCCTTACTTTACTAAATAACAATACAAAAAAAATTACTCATTCAAAAAATTATTTAGAAGTTTCATTGTGTCAAAAATTCATATGTTTGGCATTGGGTACGGAATATTTACTCAAGTCAATGGAGCGTTTTGGGCCTGAAATTTTTTACAGTATAATTCAATAGTAAAGTCATCATTTTATTTACATACATACACACGCACATACATATACTACATTCATTTTTTCTAAGGTATGCCAAAATATTCAGAAACCTCTGAATCGTAAATATTTACACTCATTATATGAAAAGTTAAAAAAATCGAACAAAACACATCACAACTGCACTACTGTAATTACCAATAACATTCCGCATAGTCTTTATACATATATGCAACTTGCCAATAGTCCCTATTTCCATTACAATGTATGCCATCAATCTCTATCTCCATAACATAATGCTTTCAAGCAACAGCATCGAACCCTCCACCTCTCCACCTCTCAACCTTCAGCCCCTTTATTTGGGGGTGCCCCTGGTGGTGTCGGGACTAACTAATTGATGACTTGATTAACTGCTCCTTCATTACGTTACGACCCTTCTTGTTTTGTGTGTTTGTCACGTTTCAATAGACAAGATATGTTGTGTGTGGGTAGAAGTAAATATCGAGAGACGAAGATACTACGGTGGAGACACAAAGATACGGTGGAGGGATCTGATTGCAGATCTGATTGAAAAAGTCGAGATATAATTAGTGGAGGATTTCATATGTCGGAATCGTAATGGAAATATGTGTATGTATATATATATATATATATATATATATATATATATATACTAGATGACCCGTAGTTCCTTTTTTTCAATAAACCGTACTGATATTTACCAATTAGTTAAAAATTATTATTTTTTTTACACTACGGTCTATACCGAAATATATATACATCTATATGGGTGAGCTTAAATGTACAATTGCAATATTTATGGATTTGCTGTCATATTTATGGATTTAGTGTTATATTTTTGAATCTGCTCTGTGGTTTCTATGGAGTTATTGCTATATATATAAACTTGCTATCATATTTTTGAATTTGCTGTAATATTGATGAATTTGCAGTTATATTCATAGATTTACTGTTGTATTTTTAAATTTGCTGTTATATTTATCGAGTTGCTGTAAAATTTGTGAATTTTCTGTTATACCTATGAGATGTTTCTGAATTTATATATTTGCTTTTGCATTGACATATTTGCAGTTATATTTATGAATTTGCTGCTATATTTATGGATTTACTGTTATATTTACGAATTTGCTGTTATATTTATGGAGTTGCTGTAAAACTTGTGGATTTTTTATTGTACCTATAAATTTTTTTCTGAATTTATAAATCTGCTGAAATATTTATGGATTTGCTTTTGCGTTTACAAATTTGAAGCTATATTTATGGATTTGCTGCTATATTCATAGATTTGCTATTATATTTATGGATTCACTGTTGTATTCATGGATTTATAGTCTTATCATAGTTTTTCTGCCTCATCCATTGTTTTGTTAATATATTTATGGATTTTTTGTTATATTTATTGATGGGTTGCTATATTCATAGATTTGCTACTATATTTATCAACATTCTGATACAAATACAAGGTTCTCAACAGATATAAATATTAATAGCTATCAGTTTCAAAATAAAAATCCAATAACAAACTAAAAAGTCCAAACACTATAGAAAAACTAGTTTCTTTTCCCTCTCCACAACCCTCCAATCTCATAGCAAATAAATACCTCTCTACCATCATCTATATCTATACCCATATCTATAAATTTCCCCCGCAAAATATGCCCTCATACATTTAAAAAGAGATATTTTTTGTCTTAGCCGCCACCGTGATATATATTAACGTAATGAAGCGGAAATGATTCAGTGATCGGAACGAACAGAACGGAACGAAAGAAAAGAACGGAACGGTGGAGCGGTGGAGCGTTCTCCGCCGCCGTCGACGAGGGTTGTTCCCCAAGACGAAGGGTTTGAGACGCAAAGACGGCGGTAAATGGGGAAAACAAATACTTATCTGTGAATGACTGATTTATCAGGTGCTTAACGGAATCGACGGGGAACGCTTAGACAGCGGTTTTGTGCAAACGAGGATAAACGATTAGAATATTTTATATCGATCAGGTGGAGGAAGGTGAGGAGGCAAAAGAAAATTTGAATATAATTATTATAAATATAAATATATAAGAAACTAGCAAACTGGGCGAACTTTGTTCCACCACCAGATGGTTTCATTTTATGTAACATTTCGTTTGGTGATTAAAAGATAAAGAAAAAATTGCCTGCTATTGAAATTGAATAAAAAATTGCACAATACACGTGATTGATTTGATGGTTTCCAATTGAAATGTTAGGCAACGAATAACTTTTTTTTTTTGCACAATTTCACAGTGAACATAATGCCGGTTTGACACATAAAATTAACTGTGCAGAGAACAATGAGTAGCTGTCAAACAAATGAGTAGCAGTCAAACAAAAAATTTTAATTTGTAGTACATGCTAAGTATCTGGTGTCCGCTTTTCTGAAAATCTTTGAAATCGTTGATATCTTTTTTCAATTTTCTTTGCTATAAACCTCACAAAATTTTCGAAATCAGTTCGTGCGTTCTGCAGTTATATCGTCAAGAAGGAAAATTTGACCAATTTTTATATAATAGATAGGTACAGCAAATCTGTAATTATACCAAAACATTTATGTTTGGAACAACGTAATCTTAATTAGTACTGCAAATCCATATTCAGAATTTTAAATTCATTATTAAAACGACAATATTATTAATTTAGACATTAGTTCCATAAATATGTAAGAAAATCCATAATCTGAAAAACAAATTTATAGTTATTGCCCAAAATTTTAAATAGTATCAAATATATTACTAAAATAATAAACTAGTTGGTTTGGTATTTAGCCTTGAGGCAAATTACATGAACTTCCCGATATGTGTAAATAATCGACATAATCAAAAAAAAAGTGTAAATAATATACTTCATCAATCCTACTTTAAAAAAAAACGATAATAATTTTAGCAAAGTTTGACGAATTTTTAAAATTAAACTACTTGTTGTAAGGCCGTAATATTACAGTAAGTTCTATAAGACCATGATGTATATCGCCAAAAAAAGTTCCATGAAAAACGGCTTAAATTTTTTTTAACAGTTAATTACAAGAAAACGGCTCGGTAGATTTTTACCTAAAATTAATCAACATCATTCCCAAATGATATCTTTCGAACAGTTTTTGATTTTTCAAAATCGGTTCGGTAGGATGAGCTTAAATGTGGACGAAAAGTTCAACACTTTTTTTCAAATTACAAAGAAACGGCTTGGCAGATCGTTGCACAAAACTGACAAACGATAGTCCTCACCGAAATACATCAAATGGCTTTTAAATTTCTAAAATCGGTTCAGGCGTTTTTGAGAAAACGTCGATCAAAAGTCTAATTTTGACAAATGCCAAAAAGACCATACTGATTTTTGCAAACTTTGACGAATTTTTAAAGCTGAACCAGATGTCGTAGGGCCGTAATATTTTAGTATGATCTAGAAGACTATGGTATCTATCGTCAAAAAAATAATCATAAAAATCGTCGAAATTTTTTTTTTAAAAACTTCATTACAAGAAAACGGCCCGGCCGATCTCTACCAAAAACTAATCAGCACGATTCCCAATCAATATCTTTCGAACGGTTTTTGAATTTTCAAAATCGATTCATAACTGCGGGCTAAAACGTGGACGAAAGAGTTTTCACTTCTCTGCTATTTACGAAGAAACGGTTTGGCCGATCGTCGCACAAAACTGACAAACAATAGTCCTCATCGAGATACATCAAATGGCTTTTAAATTTTTGAAATCGGTCCAGCCGTTTTTGAGAAAACGGCGATTTACGGCAAAAAATCTGTTCACACACACACACACACACACACATACTTTTTCCAAATTTGGTCTCATTCGATTCAGAATGGCTCGAAACGTCGAGAAAACATAAAATTAGCGAATCGGATTTTTTGATGAAAACATAAACTTCTCCTTCGGGAAGTTAATAACTAAAATAGAAAATCCTAGTAAATAAGTGGGCAGGTAAGCAGGTAATCACGTAAACAGATATATATATAAATATAATATATATATATATATATATATATATATACATTAGGGTGGTCCTTAAAATGGTCATTTTCGAATTTCCTTGCTCCCAGGGGCTCAAATAGTTCCAAATAGATAAAAAACAATTCTCTGAAAGTTTTAGCTCTTAATATTAACGTTTAGATAGAGCGCAATTCAATCAAAGTTTGTATGGGAAGAGCATGGAAAAAAATTTGAAAATTTAAAAAGAATGTTTTAGGTATAACTTAGCGACAAATGAATGAGTTTTATTCATTCATTTGTTCGCTAAATTACATCTAAAAAACATTTTTTAAATTTTTGAAAAATTTTCCATGCTGTGTCCATACAAAACTTTGATTGAATTGCGCTCTATCTAAACGTTAATATTAAAAGCTAAAACTTTCAGAGAATTGTTTTTCATCTATTTGGAACCATTTGAGCCCCTGGGAGCAAGGAAATTCGAAAATGACCATTTTAAGGACCACCCTAATATACATATATATATATATATATAAAAGTTCATATGTAGACAATTAAATAATTAGACTGGTTGATAGACAGGTTGTTAGGTAAATAGGCAGATGAATAATCAGGTGAACCGATACAAAGATAGACAGGTGAACCAAAAAACTTGTAGGCAGATACAAAAATACAATTACAGGTGAAATATAAAAAAATAGACAGGTTGACAGGTAAACAAGTATAATTATGGACGGGTATATAGGTAGGCAAGTGCACAGATAGAAATATAGACAGACTGGTAGGTAGACAGATGAAGAAATAGAAGTCGAGATAGATAGATAGGTAGACAGTTCGACAGATACAAAAATAGACAGGTAAACATACAAAAAAGTAGACAATAAAATAAAATGAACATAGGCAAATAGGCTGCTAAAATATTACACAAGTAAACAGGTAGGAAAAAAACAGTTGAACAGATAGTCAGGTAGACTAACAGACAGATAGACAAGTAGCGAGAAAAACAGGTTAACAAGTATTCAGGTAGACAGACATGCAGTTAGACAGGTAGATGAGTAAACTGATTAATGAAGAAAATAAATAAATAGAAATTGGCAGACAGGTTTGCAGGTCAGGTAAACAGATTGAAAAATAAACAAGCAGGCTGATAGACAGGTAGACAGAAAGAAACATAAAAATATAAACAGGTGGTCCAATAGGCAAGAAAAAAATAAAAATATAGACAGGTTGACAGGTAAACAGGTATACTGGTAGATAGAATTAAAGAAGACAGGTCAAATAGATAAATAGACAGAAAAATGTACATATAAAAAGGTTGACATATTAAACGGCAGTCAGGTAAATTTATAAATGTATAATTATGTAAACAGATAACAAAATAGGCTGGTGGATCGATGGACAAGCATACAGATAAAAAAATTAAAAGATGGACATATTGTTAGGTAGACATGTATAAAATAGAATTATAGACAGGTAGAAAATAGAAAGATAGACAGGTTAAATATAGATAGATAAAGGGAGACTGTTTGATAGGTTAAGAAGTATATAGGTAGACTGGTTGACAGCTAGACAGATAGACCGATAGACAGGTAGACCAATAAACCGATAGACAGGTAGACGGATATACAGGTAGATGTATAGACAGGTAGACACATAATTAAATAAACAGATGAAACAATAAAAAAATAAGAAGTGCAACAGGTAGACAGGCAATCAGGAAATCAGATAAACAATAAAAATATGTAAGTATGCACAGGTAGACTGGTAGAATGATAGACGAGTTGACAAGTAGACAGATAGATATGTATACTGGACAATCCGAATATAAACATGAACAGCATAAATTAAAAAAATAGGAATGTGTTTAGCTAAACAGGTAGAAAATAGAAATATAGACAGGTTGAAAATAGATGGTAGACAGGTCGACAGGTAATCAGGTAAACAGACATAAATTTATACTATTTTTAGAAAGCATCAAAATTAATTTGAATATTTGCAGATAGATACATAAATATCGTGTTCAGCTAAATTAGTAGAAAATAAAAATATAGACAGGTTGAAAATATATGGTAGGCAGGTCGATAGGTAATCAGGAAAACAGACATAAAGATAAAAACGTTTTTTAGAAAACATTTAAATTGATTTAAATATTTGTAGATAGATACATGAATGTCGTGTTCAGCTAAGTTGGTAGAAAATAAAAATATAGACAGGTTGAAAATATATGGTAGACAGGTCGACAGGTAATCAGGTAAACAGACAGAAAGATAAAAACGTTTTTTAGAAAACATTTGAATTGATTTAAATATTTGTAGATAGATACATGAATGTCGTGTTCAGCTAAGTTGGTGGAAAATAAAAATATAGACAGGTTGAAAATATATGGTAGACAGGTCGACAGGTAATCAGGTAAACAGACAGAAAGATAAAAACGTTTTTTAGAAAACATCCAATTAATTTAGATATTTAGTTGATAAATACAAAAATATCTTCAGACATTTTTATGCAAAAAGAATTTCTTTGTTGTATTTATAATGTCTTTGCAAATTATCTATCAGGTCTCTCCACTGTTTATTAATTTTACAGATAAAATTATTAAGGTCGACAGGTCAACAGTTAATCAGGTAAACATACATAAAGTTAAAGACTTTTTTTTAGAAAACATTCAAATTAATTTACATATTGATAAACACATAATAATTCTCAAACACCTTTGTACAGAAATAATATACACGTTGATTTCATAATTTTTTTGCAAATTTTCTCTCAGGTCTCTCCACCGTTTATTATTATTACTTAAACGTATTAAAGAACTTTGCACATAAAATTAGTAACAAAAAATGTTTTTTAGATATACAAAATTAATTTTACATATGAGACTATTGAAAAATATTTTTGTCAGATATACAGAATTTGTTTCACCAACATGAACTATCTCCTATTCCAAATTTTTCCTCTCTTCCAAAGCACTCGTCTCTCAATCAATTATTATTTGACTTCACCGAGAAAAAACGCAAACTTTTCGGTCAAACTTCAAACTCGTGTTTATCAGAACTTGTATACAAATCAGGAAACAAGTAAAGTACAAAAAAAATACTCCATTTGCTTTCGAAGTGGCCCTCTTACATTTTCGCAAACTAGGGGTGTTAATTTCATTTGGTGGAGCGAACGAAGTGCTCCTTGCTCTTTTCAAAACTTTCCAAAAAGTTCTTTTTACAATTTCGCAAAGTTTCGATGTTTTTCTCTCTTGTTGTTTGATGCATATTTGAGAATGTGGAAGCCAAGTGAAAGTATAGAAAAACCGGTGGAGGAAATTGATATGTAGATGGAGAGCTGAGGAAAAGAAAAATTGGATGAAATTTAATTGCAAAGAGAAAAGTTTAAATTTGAGAAACTAGAAATTTAAGAAACAAAAACGAGGAATCTATGAATATTTGAATAGGCCCTGCAAATCGTCTAAGATCCCAATTTTTAAAAAAGTGTGGTTAAAATTGATAATATGTTCGGAGAGCATGGTTTTGAATTGATTTGGATTTTTAGATTAATCATTATAAATATATTGAATAACTCTTTTATATATATTGGAAACTTGCTATTTTCAAAACTTTCCAAAAAGTTCTTTTTACAATTTCGCAAAGTTTCGATGTTTTTCTCTCTTGTTGTTTGATGCATATTTGAGAATGTGGAAGCCAAGTGAAAACATAGAAAAACCGGTGGAGGAAATTGATATGTAGACTTAGATCTGGGGATAAAAATAAAATAAAAATAAATATAAGAAACTAGAGTTTTATGAAACAAAAACGAGGAATTAAGGAATAAAAGAAGAAACACTGCAAACCGTCTAAGGTCCCATTTTTTAAAAAATTGTGGTTAAAATTGATATTATGTTCGGACAGCATGGTTTTAAATTGATTTGGATTTTTAGTACTGAAAGTATCTTTTACAACTCTTTTATATTTATTGGAAACCTTTCCCAATGCAACATATTTTGTACTCATATGTGTGTGTGTATTATTTTGTGGTTTTGTGCAATATGCATAATGCACCCAGCTAGTTGCAATAAAAAGTTCCGCATCAAGTTTTTTCCCCAAAAGTTTTTCTTTTCCGTAGTTTTTTTGTCCTGATGATCGCTTTAAAAAGTTTTCATTGGGGAGTTAAATTTACCAAAAAATAAATAGGAAATGTAAGACGAAACATTTAATAATATTTAATAATATATTTAAAATGCAAACAGAAAAATTTAAATATAAGAAACTAGAGTTTTAAGAAACAAAAACGAGGAATTTAGGAAAATAAGAAGAGACCCTGCAAATCGTCTAAGGTCCCATTTTTTTTAAAAAATATGGTTAGAATTAATATTATGTTCGGAGAGCATGGTTTTGAATTGATTTGGATTTCTAGAATTATAAATATATAGAATTGCTCTTTTCATATATATTGGAAACTTCTCCCAATGTAACACTTTTTTAAAATAACCATTTTTTTTAAAAAAATATGGTTAAAATTGATATTATGTTCGGAGAGCATGGTTTTGAATTGATTCGGATTTCTAGATCAATTATTATGAATATATTGAATAACTCTTTTATATATTTCGGAATTTTTTCCCAATGTAACACATATTGTACTCATGTGTGTGTATATATTATTTTGTGGTTTTGTGCAATATGCATAATGCACCTAGCTGGTTGCAACAAAAAGTTCCGTATCAAGTTTTTTCCCCAAAAGTTTTTCTTTTCTGCAGTTTTTTGTCCTGGTGATCCTCCAAGCTTAAGTGAATTTGCAATCCGGTATGTTTTTGCCGGAGTCGCTTTAAAAAGTTTTTATTTGGGGAATTAAATTTACCAAAAAATAAATAGATAGTTTGTAAAAAAAATTTAATATGTATAAATTGTAAACAAAAAATATTGTATTAAATATAATTGATTTTAATTGATTAGAATTTTTTAAAAATTAAATTGCATTTTGAAGAAATTTTATTAAATTGCATTTGGAAGTTTTTATTCTATTATCTTCCCGTAGGTTAAGTTATTGTAATCGTCCAAAAATCGAAATTGTAAATTTTTGCATATTTTCACGTTTCAAAGGTTTCTGAACATTCTGGCATCCCTTAGAGAAAATGGATGTGTGTGTGTATGTGCGGATACAATCTTTTATCGAAAATTTCAGGAGCAAAGATCAACCGATTTGAATGGTTCAAAAAACATTCGATTCCTATTGATAGGGAGATGTGCTAATTAGTTTCTGGCAAAAGCAAGTCCAGTAGTTACGGAGATAAAGAGCAAAAAGTGCAGAAAATTAAAATCGACTTTTTGAGAGAACTGAGCATCCGGTTTAAATGATTCGAAAAACATTTTACTTGTACTGACTTGATGAAGAATTTGATTGAATTTTTGCAAATGCAGTTTTAACGGTTTTAGAGGTCCAGTAAAAACTTTTTAGAAAAATTTCATTTGGTGGTCGAATCTCAGATATTTCGACAGTATACATCAACCGACATACTTAGGTATCAAAAGTTTTCCAAAGGTTTCAAAATTTCATATTTATATATATTAAAATATAAACTGTTAGATATGCAAAAACTTTAAAACGGCTGAACCGATTTGGCCATTTTTAGTTTTGAAATATTCGTGTTAATCCAGAGATTGTACAAGAGGTAAGAAAATACTTCAAAACCGAGTAGAAACTTTACATTTTTAAGGAGGATTTAAATTTTTTTTTAGAAACGTTATTGGAAACGAAACCACTGCCTGCAACTTATACGTCAAATGTCAAATGGTTTACGAGTACAAAGTTTTCGAGTTATTCACAGAAATGTAAAAAAACGTCCCGAATTTTCTAGTTCAGATTATATAAAATGTATATTATAGTAAATATTATATAAAATCTCAATAAACAAATCATAAGTATTATTAGAAAATCAGAATATCAACTTTTTTGGAAAGGCAACTTTTGGATTCTCTAGAAATTGTTTACATGCAAAATACCTTATATGATGAAACAACATTTGTCAGCTAGTATATATATCTTATATATAAAATTCTTCTGTAACAATGTAAGTTTCATATTTCCTCCTAAACTATAATTCGGATTTTCATGAATCTTCCTGAAGTTTGTTCGGGAAATTTTTTAGAATGTTTTGATTCATAGAAATATAGTTAAATTGTAGAAATAAATAGAAAAAATTACAAAAAACCGCTTATCATTGTTTGCCCTTGAAAATATTTGAAGCTTAGTTTGACATTAAAAACAATTGAGGACTGTCATTTGCCAAACATTTCTATTCACTTATAGGCTAAGGCAATATTAGAATATAATAAATTCATATTTATGAATAAGGAAAATGTAATGTCTACATTATTAATGCCGAAAAGCAGCTGAGATGTGCCAAAAATTAAATTAATATAAGATGCAAATAATATAACATGCATTTGACAAGTGATGCAGTCTGCGCATGCGTCTGACGTGCGCGTGGTTTGCTTTTGCTTGCAATAATTTTGTTTGCGCACTTTGCGAACAGATTCGCCGTACCAATTCGCGCCAAGGAGCGAGCCATAAGTGATTGCGCTCAAATATATTCAATTTGCAGTCGTTTTGCCTTACTATACTAAGTCACAATACAAAAAAAATTATTTAGAAGTTTCATTGTGTCAAAAATTCATATGTTTGTCATTGGGTACGGAATATTTACTCAATGGAGCGCTTTGGGTCTGAAATTTTTACTATTTTCCAATTCGTTTGGAATTTTGGAACTAGGTTCATCTTACTCTTCAGAAGTGAAAACAATTTAGACTCCTTTACCACTTCTCGGGTGGATGACATTTCTTTTCAGTGGTGTAATTTTACTTTTTTCAAAATAACGTTGGGTATTGATAAAAGAACTAATTATACGAGAAAAATATTTAATAATGTTTTTCAAAAAAGGAAATACTTTTCAAGTTACTGGCTACTGAATATTTGTTTCTTTTTTGCGTTTTTCATCATTTTTTGCTAACACCTTCAAAAATATACATTTTAACGAAAATCATGTAATGAACAGAATTATATCAATTAAAATCTTAATAAATCGTTATTTTATAGTGTTTTAGGAACATTATTAGGCTAGATATGAAAATGGGTTTTTATAGTGCTCAAAATAAGCTTTAAAATGAGTACTTCTGCGTGTAAAATGAGTGAGCTATCATGCAGATAAAGGACGCATGCAATGTTTTTTTTTTTCATTTAAATCAAATACTTTGAGTGCCATATCCACCAAAATTAAAAATAATCGTATTCAATCTAGAATTAACTTGGTTTAAGAGATCTTGATGGATTCTAGAAAATACCACAACTTTAGTACAAATGATTCTCAAAAAACTCATGATTTCATGAAAAAAAAACATTTAAAAAAAAACAACCAATTTCTCATCATAATATCTCTGAAAGAATACGTATAAAAGTATATATATAAGAAAATTCGAGGTATTTTTCTGACTAATTATTATTGTTTATTATTTTTTCGTTACACAAATATTGATAGATGTATGATTAATTAAGGAGCTGTCCAACCAGAGGTCTTTCGAGCCCTTTAATCCTTCGCCGTTTTACAATAAGAGAAGTTACGGTAAAATTAATGATAGAGAAAGTTGTAGCTCATTTAATCACCTTTAAAATAGTGTATTACAAGTTCTGATAAAATCAGAATTAAGAGTAATAATCCAATTAATGCTGTGGATGGTGACGGAGTGCAAATTGTTAAAAACATTGAAATTAAGATAAAGATTAGCCTATTTCCAAAATATCAAGTAAATTGGAGCACATTAAAAAAATTCACAGAGCAATAATTTTGTTGATTGTAAGTTGAATAGAGCACATGTGAACAGGATTTGACAAATTAATTCACTTCAAATATAAACTTAAGCAATAATGTATATTGATTTATTGGAGAAAAAAATGTAATTTAGATATTAAAATTACTAAAAGCCAGTTAAAATATGGTACGAAATTATAAAAATTATAGGCAACCTTTTATTTCAAAAAATAAAAGGTGATATTGCACCTTTGCCGCGAATGCTATATATTAATTCTTTCTGAATTTGTTGTACTTTTTAAAAGATTTCAATTTTCAACACGTGTATCTTATGCTGTGACATAAATCACAAAGGCAGACGATCATTTTTAGTGTGATAAATTTGGAAAATCGATGTTTTAGTCGTGAATAAACAAAAAATCATTCATTTATACATCCACATCTACAGGTATGACTAAAAATACTATATAACCCTTAAATGCAATAAAATAAATTGAGCTATTGGAAATAAATTTGTTCTATAAATCGCAGTGTATAATTTTTAATATACAATTTTATTGAACATTTTTTAATATTTGTTAAATGAATAATTAAAGTGTTAACTGTGGGAATTAAGAACAATCATTTTATTTGAAATAGTTCTACATTCAACATCACTCATGTATTGGTGTAAATAGTAATTCAAAAAACAGTAATTATTATTTTTAACTAAGCAGTAAATATTAGTATAAAAAATTGAAAAATTGTAGACATGAGTACAGAACAACGTCTGTCGGGTCAGCTAGTATATATATATATATATATATATATATAAGTACATTTGTAGACATTTCTCGAGTCTTATTTTTATTCAAAGAAAATCTTATTTATTATTCTCTTTGCTCGCATTTTTATGCATAATTCTTCATTAGGACATAAAATACAAACACACTTATATATATATATATATATATATAGATATATATATATATATATATATATAGTTATATACATATATATATATAATTTTATACTCCACTTGACGTGACAAAATCTCAGAAATTAATATTAGAGATTACACACTTTAGGTAATTGAAAAATCTCGTCTAAGATTTATATATATATATATATATATATATATATATTTATATATATATATACAAGTAATTTTTATCATTATAATGTGATATTTCAGAATAAAATGAAACACAAACTTTTGCACCTTAATCCTGCAAAATTTATATCCATCGCGCGTTCTACATCAATATTAAAAAGAAATTTTGTTATATATATATATATATAAATATATATATATATATATATATATATGTATGTATGTATGTATGTATATATAAGAAATGATTTGGAGTATGTAATCCAGTTACAAAGTTGTATTTTGTTTTTAGGCAGACCGACGACGACGAGTCCTGAATACCTAACATTTTTTTTGTAAAAGTTATTTTGTGGAAGTTATCAAACAGGATTTGCTTTACTTTGATGAAAAAGGACGCACAATTTGGTGAGTTAGATTTTTTATAAATTGTTTTTATTATAAAACACAAATAATATTTATCTTAAAAACTTCAAGAACACTGCGTATCTTAAAATTTCCCAAAATTATTTACTCTTCGCTCTCTTATCTTATTTTTATACATCACTTTTTGGTACATTTTCTAGTAGAGTATTTTCTATCTATTAGCAAAACGAGAAGTTCTAGAAAGTTTTGATGTTAGATAATATTATACATAATTTAATTACGTAACAAATTCCCAAATACATCATAAATATTATTCGAATGGTTTAGAAGTTACAGTCGATGAAACAAAAAAATGCACAAAATATAGTGCATTCCAATACAAGATGTCACGGTATGCATTATGTGCAAAGTCTTAGAACAACTTCTGGTTTCTCTGAAAATTAGTATAGTTGATTATAGAAATATAATTTTTGATCAAAAATTCAAAAAATTACCCAGACTAAGTACAGTCTAAGCGACAACCTAGTATAAATGTTCCCGCAAGTGCGTTTAGACTGTTTTTGTACTGGAGCACTTTTCCATTTTTATATGAATTATAAAAATATAATTTAAAAATTTGAAAAATTAAAAAATTTCAAAAATTACTCAGACTAAGTACAGTCTAAAAATAAGTGACAACCTGGTGAAAATATATTCGCAAGTGCGTTTTGAATGTAAATTTTTGAAATGTAATTTTGCGCAAAAATTTAAAAAATTACCCAGGCTAAGCACAGTCTAAGTGACAATCCGATGTAAATATATTCGCAAGTGCGTTTAGATTGTGACTGCACTGGAGCACTTTTCCATTTTTATGTAAATTAATAGAAAATGGAAATTAAGTTTACGAGAGAACGGAGCGTCCTATTTGAATAATTCAAAAAACATCCAACTCTTAATGATTCGTAAAACTAGTAAATAGTATTTTGGAAAAGCAGGTCCAGTCGTTTCGGAGATCAAATAAAAAAAGTGAAAAAAATTATTAGACATGTGCACAATTATCCGGTGTTTTGTAGATATTTTAATAATAAAAACAAAATTTGTTTATTTTTGTATGGGTTTATTTATTTGTTATACAGCGACCCGGCGCCGACGCGCTTCTTTTTTGACAAAAAGTTTAAAATTTCCAACATACTTCAAAGTACAACAAAATCAAAATTCAATTGATTCACAAAATTTGGGAGATTTCAAAAATATATTATTTTTCAAAGTTGAATATTTAAAAAAAAAAAAATATTGGTACGGGAAGTTCCAGAAATTTGTCTTAAGGCACGATGCCATGCACCATTAGTTTTTTTATAATATATTTTTGAATATTGATGTGAATTTTAATTCTAGATAAGTTATGAAAATGTAATTTTGTGTCAAAAACTGTAAAAAATCACCCGGACTAAACACAGTCTAAGCGACAACTCGGTACAAATATACTTGCAAGTGCGTTTAGACTGTTTCTGTACAAGAATGTTTTTTCAATTTTGTGAGTAAACTATTGAAAAATGTAAAAATACCGCCAAGCAAAGCACAGTCCAAGTGAAAATGTCGCACAGAATTATTTGCAAATGCGTTTAGACTGTGACTATAGCGCGCTTTTTCAATTTTGTGTATTTGGCAACTATTTTTTTTTTAATTGATTTCGAAATGAAATGACGATTGTTAGTGTTCTGGAGATAAATTGATTTATGATTTACATTCAATTTGCTCAGATATAACAATAAGATAGAAAAAATAATGAAAGTTACAGTATTTGTAATGATATATTTGCAAAGGTTTAAAATTTCTCGAATATTTTATGAACGTACGGGAAGTTCCAGCAATTTTCCTTAAAGCACAATGCCATACACCACTAGTTTAATTTTGGATGAGTTTGTGTAACAAATCATTTAAATTATAGAAATGTTTCGGGACTTATGAGCAATTTAGGAAAAAAATGAATTACATGAAATCAGACTATTAATTTTCCAAAATAATTCTCAAATTTGCAAAAAAATACTTCAATCCTCACCAAATTTTTTTTGGCAGTTAATAATCAAATTATAACTTAGTATGTTCATTAAGACCATGTACTCTATCGCCATAATAATAAAAAAACATATAATTAATAATTATCAAATTAGATTTTTGCTAAATAAATTATTATCTAGCTCTTATTAAATTCTGTCTGGTTTTTCATTAGATTCAAACTTGCTTCATAATATTATTTAAATGTACTAGATTGTTTCAACAAAATATTATTCATTATTAAATAAACTAGATTCAAAATTATTACTTCGATTTGTTGAGTGCAAGTCCCAGTGCTTTGTTTTGTATAGTTTGTAATCTCCGTAAGTTCGTCTCTATTTATTTATTTATTTATTTATTCATAAGCAAGCCGTAAACAATAATAATAGATATCTTATTATTAATATTTTTATTAATTCTATAATAATATAGTATATTCATTGAGACAATATACTCTATCGCCATACAAAATAGATTCATTAAAATCACTTCTAGCAAACCATTTTTTTTGACAAAAACACAAACTTCTCTTCCAAAAAATCTCAGATTTTCATTTCCAATTTCTGGCAGCAAAAAATCGAACATCCTTCGATTTTATATATTCATTGACACGCCATTATTCGTGTTCGAATTTTCTTTATGTATAATTTATATTTGCTCGCGTATGGGGGTGTGCGAATAAATGAATTGTATGAATAAATAAAATCGATCCGGATGCGAGAAAGTTAGTCGAGAGGCATCAATTCGTGAACAATTCCACACTCCCTTGACGATACGTCGAGATTGGCACATTAATATATTATTTTGAGGGGGGGCGATGCGCAGCCCTTGGACTAAATCATATGTAGAAATCAGGATAGATATTGTTAAGTTCCGGAAGGAGAAATTTATGGTTTTGCCAGAAAATCCGATGTGAATTTTATGTTTTTTTGACGTTTCAAGTCATGTTAAGATCTGTTTTGAAACCTTCTGTAATTTTTGTTACAAATTCTTTTGAATGTGAAAAGATCATGGTAAAAATATTATAGGAACCCAATGAGAATACAAAAGAATTCAATTGAAATCTTATAAAAATCTGACAAAAAATCGACAAAATTCTAATAAATATCTTAAAATGTTTAATAGAACAAGAAGTTGATAAGAATCTGATGAGGATCTTAATAGAAACTGATAAGAATCTCATGAGAAACTAATAAGAATTTTATAATATTTCCATAAGAATCTAATAAGGTTATAACAAGAATAATATAAGGGATAACTAGTGGTGTCGTGCCTTAAGGCAAGTTGCTGGAACTTCTCGTACCGTAATGAAATATTCGAAAAGTTTTCAAATATAT
Organism: Ctenocephalides felis; assembly: GCF_003426905.1. Lineage (NCBI taxonomy): Eukaryota > Metazoa > Arthropoda > Insecta > Siphonaptera > Pulicidae > Ctenocephalides > Ctenocephalides felis. Next base: position 36,728,972 of record NW_020539726.1, on the reverse strand, counting down.
TATTACAAATAATGTAACTTTCATTATTTTTGCTATCTTATTGTTATATCTGAGCAAATCAAATGTAAATTATAAATCAATTTATCTCCAATCGTCATTTCATTTCGAATTCAATTTCAAAAAAATAGTTGCCTAATTTACACAAAATTGAAAAAGTGCTCCCGCATAGTCACAGTCTAAACACATTTGCAAATAATTATGTGCGATATTTTTCTTATTTTTTGACGATTTTTGGACATTAAAGTTAACAACAATGTAATCAAAATCTTGAAAGATTCCGATAAGAATTTCATAATAAAGTTAAAAGGTTTTAACAAGAATCTTATAAAGTTCTAATAAGAACTTGATAAGGAATTAGAATTTTAAGATGATTCGATAAAAATCTTAAAATATTTTCATAAGAAACCAATGAAAATATTATAAGGGTCAATGAGAATCTGATGAAAACCTTATAACAATATTATTAGAATCTTATTAGGATCTTAAGGGTTTCTTATAATATTCTGATGAGATGGATCCTCATTATATTCTTACAAGAAAATTATAAGATACCGGAATCTTATTCAATAGTGACAAAATTCTGTTTAAATTTTTAGATTGTTATTAGATTCCATATCGGGATTTTTTTTTATTCTTCTCAGAAACGTAAAAAATTTATTAGAAAGAAATTCATTTACTTCTGACTAAATTCTCTTAAATTTGAGTTACATTCTTATAGTGAGATTATAGTGATGTTCTTCATAGATTTATATTACATCTTTATTAAATTTGAAATCTAAACTATTGCAAAAAAGTAATAAAATCTGTTCCCTAAAGCTTAAATATTACTAAATTCTGACTAGATCTTTGTTGACGCTTTTCAAAAATTTAAAAGCCTTCAGAATCTAATAAGAATCTCATAATAACTCAATATGAATTCAACTAAAATCTTACAAAAATCTATTAAAAAATCTTACGAGAATTTTATTAGGTCTTCACCAGAATCTGTTAAAATCTTACCAGTGTTAAATTGTTTTATTATCAGAATATTTAGAAATTCTTATCTAAATCAGATTCAATTCTGCCGAAGAAATCCAATCAAAAACACATTGGATTCTGATAGGATTCTTATTAAATTCAAGCCAGATTCTTATGAAATTCTTAATACATACTTGAGTTTTTGCTACAGACTTTGTAGATTGTGTCAGAATCTAGAAATTTCTCAGAATTTTTATTAGATTCTTATTTGATTGAAACTGAAATCTTAAATATTACAAAATGATAAAGAAATACTAAAATATGTCTCCAAATTCATGTTTCCAACTAAATGATTACTAAATTCTACCTAGAATCTAACTTGATTATAACTTGCTTCTAGCTTTATTCTTATTTAATTACAATTAAAATATTACTAAAATCTTTCTAAAATCTTGCCTAAGTTTTGCTAAAATTTTACTAACATGAAATTTAATACAAATGTGAGTAATTATTTAAAGTCATAAAAATTTAGGCGCTTACTAGCAGGATTTTGTGCACTAAAATTGATATAATTAAGAATATTTTTTAAATGTGTTTGAGAGATATATATAGAAAATTGCAATGTTCAATTCAATCTTTGGTTGATGTACTCAAATCTTACACTGATCGGAAAGTTTATGCAACTTGCCTTAAGTCAAAATGCCACTTACACCTAGTTATTAGCCTGGGTTGCATAAAAGAATTTTCTTTGCTATACAAAAAAAAAATAGTTATTGTTATAAATATTGTTGTACTGTACCTCCACCGTATCCTTAGACAATTATCTATTTATCTCGACTTTAAGACCATTAATTTACAATTCGAAATTGAATTTTGTTCCTGTCTACCTTGTTAATTAGTAAACTCGTCCGTCGGTTCGTCTGTCTATTTTGTCGGTCTTTAAAGAAAATTGAAACTGGTGATATTAATAGCTAAAAGCATCGTAAAAGCAGAAATGGAAGCTATAAATTTCATCCGGTTTTCTAGACGGAAAACGAAGCTTTTGCATCGTTTAGTAACAGTAAATAACTAAACGAGGTAAATGACAGAAAATGTAAGCAAAAATATAAGTAGATACGGTGATAAATATAACTACGAACAAAACTACTTACTACAATTTAATCATAATTAAATAATATTCACGTAAAACATCCCATTAAACGCAATTGAATACCATCTGTCAAAAACGTTTAACATTTCACGAAATTGCCACCGTCCATTGTTTTATTCAAATTACGCTTCTACAAAAATTTTTGAAATTAAAAATGTAAAGTTTCTACGCGATTTTGAAATAATATCTCACTTTTCCGACAACCTACTGATTAGCACGAATTTTTCAATACTAAGGCTGGCCAAATCGGTTTAGCCGTTTTCGAGTTTTAGCGGATCATTTGATCGAGAGCTCCATTTCTATATATAAGATACGGTGCAGTAGAATGTAACTACAGGCAAGTTTTCTAATTTCTATTATAAACCAAATATTTGTAAATATATTTAGCAACATGGTCGGCCCACGTGACCAAAGTTACTAATAACAAAGTTATGTACGACGGAATGTTTGATGTGTCCCTCAGTACCTACAAATATTGATCTATGCAAACTAGACTGTGCAAACTGACAGCAGATTATTAGTAGATATTATGATATAGTATAATAGGTTTAGTTATTAGTATCATCAAAATATTTTTTTTAAGGACCGATGGACGAATAGATGGGGTTTCTAATTAATAACATAGATCAGTTTAAAAAAAATTGAAATTCAAATCGTAAATGAATGGACTTAAAGTCGAGATAAATAGATGATTGTCTGAAGATCCGGTGGAGGAGCAATTTACAATATGTTACAGAATATAGATTTTAAAAGATTCTAGTCAACTTGTAAATCTGAATTTAAAAAAGAAATCAAATCACTCAGAATCTAGTAGGTATCTGGAAAGAATCAAATAAGATTCTTATAATATTTCGATAATAATCTTAGCTGAAACCGGTAAGAATAAAAAAAAAATGTTGGAATTGACCTTATTCTTATAAAATTGTTATAAGATTCTTACAAGATTGTGTTGTATTTCTATAATATTCTAGTTTAAATTTAATAAGAATCCAGACAGAATGTGACATGTTTCTGGTAAGAATCAAATAAGAATCCGGTAAAATTCCAATAATACTTTTGATAAGCATCTAATCTGACGCTGATAAAAATCGAAAAAGTTTCAGATAACAAGATTCTTATAAGATCGTTATAGGATTATAGCTCAAATTTAACAATAATCCAGTTTTTGAATGTCTGAAAAGAATCAAATAAGATTACGGTTAAATTTTAATAATTTTTCCTAGAATTAAGAAGATAGATAAGAAATATGATACCTGCAAGAATCAAATAAGATTTTGCTTATAACCTAATGAGATTCTTATAACATTGTTAATAGATTCTTATAGGACTATATCTCAAATTTATTGAGAATCCAGTTAGAATCAATGCGATTTTGATAAGAATATAATATATTCTAATAACAACATTAGATTCTTTTAAAATTATTGTTGCTTTTTTATTGTTTAATTCGTATTAGTTTGTTATAATATTTTTCTCACAGTCTTATAAGACACAGTGTTTACATATGAGATTCTTGTTGAATTCTTACCAGAATCATATGAGATTTTAATTTTTATTTGATTCGAGGTAGCTGCTTATTATGTTCGTACTCAATTCTAATAAAAGTGAATTTAGAATCTTTTAGCAAACTCGTAATTTAGTTCACATCCTTTGCGTTCAATATTGAAAAAAATAAATGAATTGCATTAGTTTATTTACGCAGGTCGACAAAAAAAAAGTTAAATGTGCAATACATATTTTTACAATATAGTTTTTACCACTAAGCACACATCTAAAATTAAAATTAAAAGTCCAACTACAAAAAAATTAGTAAATCGTAAAAAACTGATAATTTCGATTCTGTATTTTGTGTCTTTTTTTGCGCATTTTATGTCAATTGACTATTGAATTTAACTTAAATGATGTAATAAATTTTTTGGTTAATTCCTCACTGATTTGCAAAGAGTATATCGAAAAATTTCAAAATTCCCAAAAAGTCAATTTTTTTTACAAAAATCTAATTTTTTAAAGTTTACAAAAATTTAGAAACTTTGAAAAACTTCAAAAGTTGCAGCAATTTGTTTCAAAGCACGATGCCATTCACTACTAGTTAACTTCCCGTACGGCAAGTTATAGTAATCGCAAAAAAACAAAAATGAAAATTTGTATATATCTGTACGTTTCAGAGGTTTCTGAACATTTTGGCATACCTCAAAAAAAATTTATGTATGTGTGTGTATGCGTGTGTGTGTGCGTGTATGAATATAAATTTTCGTCGAAGATTTCGGCAACACCGATCAACCGATTTGAGTAATTCAAAAAACATTCGATTCGTATTGCTAAGGGGACGCGCTGATCAGTTTTTGGCAAAGACAGGTCTAGCCGTTCCAAAGATGCGGGGCAAAAAGTGCCAAAAATGGTAACTCAGTTTTTAAGAGAACGGAGCGTCCGATTTTAATAATTCGAAAAACATTTTACTTTACTTGTATTAACAGGATGAAGAATTGATCAAATTTTCATGAAGGCAGGTCAAGCGGTTTTGGAGATCTAATGAAAAAAGTAAAAAAAAGATGCCATTTGGCGGTCAAAAATGATCATTAGACATATGCAAATCAAATTATCAGATATTTTATAGAGATTTTAACAATAAGTATAAATTTTGTTTACATATCTATGGGTCCCGTATCCCAAGACGTCCCAATGTTTATCCGTTAGACGGGGACGCGACGCTTACGCGCTTTGATATTTCGTCTCCATGCAGCTAAAGCAGTACGATTTCTTTGAAAAAAGTTCAGAATTTCCAAAATATGTCAAAATAAAGAAAAAAACGTAATTTTTCGTCAAATTTATAGTTTCTCAAAAATCTAATTATTTCGAAATAAACTTTTTTCAAAAATGTTAATCGTTTTTAAAAAAATAATAATTTTTGGCACGGGAAGTTCCAGCAATTTGCCTTAAGGCACGATGCCATGCTTCTCATTTGTTTATATTATTTTCTTACATAACTCTTGATGCACATTTATCATTCCAACACCTATTGCACTAAAATGTGTCCATGTATCCATGTGTGTTTATATGCACATGTGCACAAATGCATCTATCTTGTCCTCCACCGGCCTCCACCGCCACAGTGATATTTGTTGTAGTAGTGTTTGGCATAACGGTGGAACCATAAACATGTTTGCGTATGCATATTAATGCATTACACGTAACAGATATATGCAGATGTGTCAAATGCAGCGATCACGATGATGCAAACGATGCAAACGTTGCAACGACCGATGCACTCGAAGGAAATAGATTGGATGTAGGAAATTATAAGATTTTTTTTAAATTTTGCAAAGGAGAAGTTTATCAGTTTGTCAGGAATATGAAGTTGCTCATTTTATGTTTTTTGACATTTCTAAAATCTATAACTCATAATATATGGCACATAGCTCCTCCACCGTATTCTTAGACATTTATTTAATCGATTTTAAGTTCGATTATTAACTTCCCGAAGGAGAAGTTTATGTTTTTATCAAAAATTTCGATTTGTTGATTTTACGTTTTTTTCTGGACGTTTCAAGCCGTTCTGAATCGAATGAGACCAAATTTGAAAAAAGTATGTGTGCGAACAGAATTTTGACCTTTTTTTTCTCAAAAACGGCTTAACCGATTTCAAATATTTAAAAACCATTCGATGTAACTCAATATTAACCGCTCAAAAACTAACCGTTTCTTTGTAATTAGTATTTAGTAGTGTGAATTGTTCCAGATTTTTTCTTCATTTATTGTAGAATGAGTAATAAATAATAATTTGTTACAAAATAATTTATCAGTTTGCGAAGAAATTCTGTCTTTAATCTTATGAGAATCAAGTGCGAACCAAATAAACATCTGCTTCAAATCTAATAAAACCCTGTCAAAATCTAACATAAATCCAGTGAGAATCCAACAAGATTCCAATAAGAATTTGCTAAGATTTTGATCAAAATGTTACTTGAACCTTATGAAAGCCTAAAGTATAAAAAAATATTTGATTCATTATTATTAGATTCTTACCAGAATCTCTTTAGAATCTTATCGGCATCATATTAAATTCTTACCGAATTCTTATTAGAAACATATTAGATTTTGACCAGTTTCTTATTCAAATTCTAGCTAGATTCTTAGGAAGTGCGATAAAATTCTTATTAGAATTTTCGCTGGACTCTAATCAGATTCTTATCAGAATTCTAGCTGGACTCTCACAAGATTCTGGTGTATGGCAACGTGCCTTGAGGCAAATTGCTAGAACTTACCGTACCGTAATAAAATGTTCGAGAAATATTAAATGTTTTCAAATAGATTATTATAAATACTGTATTTTTCATTATTTATATTTTTATCATTATTTTTATTTTATAGGTAAAATATAAGAGGTTCTGAATTTAACGAGAACGTTTGGATGGATCTTATCTCATATTTCTTAGATTTATATAAACTGAACTGCGATGTTCAAATTATTAATTTAAAGTGTATAAACGAGTTTTAGAATTGTAGTCAGAATAAAAATTAAAATCTAAATTATTTTCGATATACAAAAAAAATTGAATAAAAATTTAAAATTTTGCAATAAATATTTTCCCCAAAAGTAATTATTTTGTCAACACAAGCAGAAAGCTCTTTGAATCATTCAAATCAGTTACTTAGTTCACTCAAAAACTGCCATTTTCTGCGCACTTAACTCGGTTTCTCCAAAACGGCAGAACCTGCATTTGCCAAAAACTAATCACCTCTTCTCCCAATCATTACAAATTGAATGCTTTTTAGATCATTCAAATCCGATAGTCCGATCTCTCAAATCTTCTATTTGCTGCACTCATTGCTCTGTATCTCCGAAACGGCTGGACCTGCCTTTGCCAAAAACTAATCAGCACGTCTCCTTATCAACACGAATTGAATGTTTTATTTAATTATTCAAATCGGTTGAACGGTGTTCTCGAAATTGTCGACGAAAATTTGTATCCGCACACTCACACACGCATTCATTTTTACTAAGGTGTGCCAAAATGTTCAGAAACCTCTGAAACGTGAAGATATGCAAAAAAAATAATTTTCGTTTTTTTTGTGACTACAATAACTTTGGAGAGTTAGAAATTCCCCATTTAAAAAGGACAGATTTTTATTGCATTCTTAAATAGTGTTTGTTATTTTAAAATCATATTAAATTTTTGAGTATTTACTTAGCATAACTAAAAATTACCATTTGGTTTAGACTCAAATAAAAATGTGGTCACTTACTTAAAAGCCATTTTAATCCCTACTGATACTAATTCCTAACACAAAATCCCATCCCTTCATATTTTTAGTTTGATGCAAAAGAATTCATTTACAAAGAAAGCTTTTCATTGAGAAAATATCAGTGTTGAAATATTCACGATATAAAAAAAGAACAAGAGTAAGTAGAGACAAGAAAAGTGCGTCCATTGACTTTTCTTTTTTTCTTGAGGAAAAGATTTTCCGCATTTTGGCCGCCGATGCCAAGTAAAGTAAGTAAACGACAAAGATTCGCTGAACGTTCGCACTTTGGAAATTCAGAATAATATATTTGGCTGGATATGAAATTTTTATAACTACAATAAATTTACAAGACGAGATATGATACATACACACACTTTATATATATATATATATATATATATATATATATATATAATCTCGTGTCACGATGTTGGTTCGCGATGGACGCCGAAACTACTGAACCGATTTTAAATTTTATTGGCTCATCGTGTGCATATATATCCAACTTAGGTTATAGGCTATATAATATAAGAAAAATTTAATTTTTAAAATTTTAAATAATTTTGACAGTTTTGAACTAAAAATAAAACAAAACACTAAAATGGCAATATTTATGGAAAATTCGAGATAAATTGATTTAAGATTCAGATCTAATTTGCTTACCATGTTAGTTTTGATTCTAAAACGTCATCATAACATTATGAATCACAATGTAAAAGAAACATATTAAATTTAACATTAATTATAATTTTTTTTGGTAGTTCAAAAAATCTAATATTTTTGACGAATTTAAAAAGGAAGAAATATTTTTTAATATATCCAACTTATATTAAAAGCAATATTACAAATCACATTTTAGATAAAAAATATCAAATTTAGGCTGCTATAAATTTAAAATTAAATTAGTGAGGCGCATGGCATCGTGCCGTAAGGCAAATTGCTGGAACTTCCCGTACCGAGAATTAATCATTCGAGGAATGAAAATAATCAATAATTGTTTTGAATGATTTCTAAAGGATTATTTATTATAAATACATACTGTAAACTTATAAATGCTTTTTAAATTAGGCGACGAGCGTATTTTACAAACAACTTTGCGAATGCTCATAACAAATTTGAGCTTTTTTCGTAAATTAGTTTTTTTTTTTGTTAATTTAATTTTTTTCAAAATTTTGAAATTTCTTTAGATGTTTGAAATTTCTTGAATTTTTTTATAAAAAAGGTTTTTTATGATTTTTTGAGAACTTGGAAATTTTTGAAAATATTCGATTTTTTTGAAAATTGCGAAATATTTTCAATTTAAAAAAAAAATCTCTGTATTTTTAATTTTGATCTTTTTTGAAATTTTTCAAGCTTTTTTTGAAAATGTTGAAAAATTTCGAGAAATGGATTTTTTTGAAACTTTGATTTTTTTTGAAAATTTTGATTTTTTTTTTTTTGATAATTTTAAAAAATACGAAATTTTCTGTGAAAGCATTTTTGCACATTTTGTACTCATGCAGAATGTTTTTTGAATTAATCTAATCGGATAATCTATACTCTCAAAAACTGCACAACCGTTTTTACACTCTGTGCGCTCCTTACCTCCAAAATGGCTAGACCTGCCTTTTGCAAAATCACCTCGCGATCCAGTACGAACCGAATGATTTTTCAATCATACAAATCGATTATTCGATACTGTGGAGAATATCGAGGACATTTTTTTGAATCATATATTTGAATTTTTAAAATAAAAATCTTGGTACGGAACCCAAAAAAATTTACACAAAATGTGTATACATCATTAAAATGTCTATAAAAAAATTGACTTATGATACAGAATTAATTTACTTACATTCAAATAAACATCACGAAAATTATTATATCACTTTTGTCATATAATATGTTTAAGAAAAGCAAAAGATACTGTATTTTTTGTATAAAATGATTAAAATTGTGGAAAAAATGAAGTACAGAAATATGACAATACTATCAAAATGAAAATGATAAAAATAAATGAGTGGATTATATAACAAAATATTAAAAATGTTAAAAATTGAAAGATTTAGAGTTTTAAGAAAAGGTTACTGAAAAAAACAGAATTATTTACCTATGATTGATTATGCACTAACACTTTTTCACAAAAAAAGATTTTATCAAGAAACAAATTTTGTAATTTAAAATTTCTTTAAATTATGTCTTGGTTCAAAGCTCTGCAATATATATATAATTATCTATTAATATTATTATAGTTTGGCTTCTTGATTTCATTAACTAAAAGCACATTATCTGTGCCAAATAATACATTTTACATTCGGAATTTCGGAGTTAATTTTATTGAAATTGGATAATAATAATAATATACAAATGTATATAATTAGACTAATTGTCTATTAATATGGAAACATTATGCAGAATTAGTTGCATAACGCATAATTTCATATATTCACAATTCTAGTTATATATTTCAGAATGCATGGAAATTGATAGACATATATATACGAGATATATCCTTTATTACTAAATCTTTTTTCCATTTGTAAAACAAACTAATAGATTGGATTCCAAAACCCATTCATCAATTACTTGACACGAATCAATCTACGAATAAAATTCGAATACTAACAAATTAAATTTCTTTACAAAACTACAAAAAAACATTTTTTCCCAATTTTTTCCCATACATACATTTATACAGTAATGTCGTCAAATATGTGTTTTTAATTTATTTATACGTGCGAAATATTTTAGCACGTTTTTTCCATGACTATTCATCATTTAGTGAGTTTCAAACATGTCCCGAATATGAATATAAAAATATGAAAATGTGAAAAATATATGAAAAGCATGAATATTTATATGTGCGAAAATCTAGCAGATTTTAAAATAGTGCGAAATGATTAAAGTGTAGAGGAGACGAGGTGGAATTGATAGATTTATTGCAATTGTTATATAATTGTAAAAGAAATTGAAAAATGCTGTTTTTGTAGTATGGCTCTTTGAGGATTAGAAGTATGGACTCTGGTATAAGAAATTCTACTGTAATAAATAAAAATGTGAAGTCTCTGGGAATCAAGAAGCCTTGTAATTTGATAGAAACAAATATTCATGTCATGACATTTTGTATAGTTTTGATAATGATATATTTTAGATTGTATGTAATTTTAATGCCCATTATAAAAAAAAAATTACAACAAAAAAATTCGTCTAAAAATTTGGTCTTTTGGTTGAAAGAAACTGGGTTGGATTCATATTACGAATAGAATGTAACATATCATTTAAGCACAAATTGAACTACTGAAGGGAACCAGAAACAAAAAATGCAGTTTGCAGTGACAATTCTAAAATTATAAAAGCATAAATGCAGAATTTTTGAGTTTTTTCTTGAACAAATTTTTCATATAACTGAAAATATTCAAATTGCACAATATGATTATTTTGATTTTTTTTTAATTTTATAAAAATTAATAATTTTAAAATTAAATTTATACAAGGCAAAGGTATTCAAGTAAAATGTGGTGCTTTATAAATGTCAATAGTACTACATATATGTTTATTACAATTTATTATACTTGATGAATATTTTAAAATATTCAAAACAAACAAACATTATTATAATTTTTATTAATCATTTGGGATTAGTTCAGAAATTGATTTTAAAACTCAAAAATTTTGTTTCAATAAAACGTTGTCCATAAATCTAGTTATTCAGAAATCTATTTGTCCGGGAATCTATTTGTCCGGGAATCTATTTGTCTGAGAATCTATTTGTTCTGAAATTGAATCATCCGGGTATCTAGTTTTTCGGGAATCTAATTGTTTGGGAATCTAGTTGTCTGGAATTCTAGTTGTCTGGAATTCTAGTTGTCTGGAATTCTAGTTGTTCGGGAATCTATTTGTCTGGGAATTTAGTTGTCTGGGAATCTAGTTATCCTAAAATCTAATTGTTTGGGAATCTAGTTGTCTGGGAATCTAATTATCCAAAAACCAAGTTGGCCGGGAATCTAGTTGTCCGGAAAAATAGTTGTTCAGGAATTTAGTTATCCAAAAACCTAGTTGTCCGGAAATCTAGATGCCTGGGAATCTAGTTATCTGGGAATCTATTTATCTGGGAATCTAGTTTTATGAAATTTAGCTGTCTGGGAAATTAAGTCGTCTGGGAATCTAGCTACCTGAAAATCTATTTGCCCTAGAATGAAATTGTACTGGAATCTAGTTCTTCGAAAATCTAGCTGTCTGGTAATGGAATTTCAATTGTCTGAGAATCTAGTTATCCGAGAACCTAGTTGTCCGATAATTTAGTTGTCCAAAAATCTAATTTACCAAGAATGGAGTTGTCAGGGAATCTAATTGTCCTGGAATTTGATTGTCCTGGAATCTAGTTGTCTGCAAATCTAATTTTTTAGGAATAGAGTTGTCAGAAAATCTACATGTACGGTATCTATTTTCCGAGAATTTATATGTCCGGGAATCTAGTTGTCCGGGAATCTAGTTGTCCGAGAATCTAGTTGTCCGTAAATGCAGTTGTCCAAAAATCTAGTTGTCTGGGAATCTAGTTGTCCGGAAATTTAATTGTCCGAGAATCTAGTCGTCTGGGAATCTCGTTGCCCAAAAATCAAATTGTCTGGGAATCATGTTATTGGGGAATCAGTTTGTTTGTACATCTAGTCCGGAACTCTAGTTTTTTGATAATTTTGTTGTCTGGGAATCTAGTTGTCTGAAAATCCAGTTGTCCTAAAATCTAGTTGTCCTCAAATAGAATTGTCATAGAATCTAGTTGTCCGGGAATTTTGTTACCAGAGAATCTATTTGTCCAGAAATCTGATATTCTGAGAATTTATTCATTCAGGAATCTAGTTGTATGGTAATCTATTTGTCCGGACATCTAGTTGTCCGATAATCTCTTTGTTCGGGAATCCAGATGTTTGAAAATCAAGTTATCCGGAATATATTCATCTAGTGATTCTATCTGCAAATAGAGTTGTGAGAAAATCTACTAGTCCGGGAATCTAATTGTTAGGGAATCTTGTAGTCGGGGAATCAATTTATCCAAAAATCTATTTGTCCTAGAATGAAATTATCCAGAAATCTAGGTGTCTGGGAATCTAAGTGTCCTAAAATATTTTTGTCTGGAATGAAGTTCTAAGATTGTTCTAAATTTTTATAATTAATTCAGGAATCTAGTTGTTCTGGAAAATAGATGTATGAGAATGAGGTTGTCAGAGATAACAGTTGTCTGAGAATCTATTTGTCCTGGAATTGACTTATCCTGAAATCTACTTGTCCGGAAGGGAAGTTGTCTAGACATATAGTTATCCAAGAATGTAGTTGTTCAGGATTCAAACTGTCTGGGAATTTTGTTATCGGGGAATGATTTTATTCGTAAATATATTTGTCCAGAATTCTGATTGTCCAAAAATCTTGTTATCTGGGCATCTAGTTATTTGGTAATCTAGTTGTCTGGTAATCTATTTGTCCGGAATTGGAATTGTCAGAGTATCTATTTGTCAGTGGATCAAGTTGTCCGGGAATTTAATTGTCTAGGAATCAAGTTATCCGGAATTCTGTTCATCTGGGAATCTATTTGTCTGGGAATCTAGTTGTTTAGGAATCTAGTCGTCTGGAAATGTGTGTGTTCAGGAGTCTGTTTTTTGGGAATATATTTGTCCGACAAATAAGTTGTCTTGGAATATAGAATCTAATTGTCCTGAAATCTATTTATCGGGGAATCTATTTATTTGGTAGTTCACTTTTTCAATAATATATTAGTTACGAATCTAATTATGCAAGAAATTTTGTGTTACGATAATTTATTTGTCCGGAATATTAATTGTCCGAAAATGTAGTTATGTGGGAGCAAATTTGTCAGAAAATCTAGTTGATCAAAAAACAAATGGCCCTGAAATTCAGTTGTCTGGAATTCTAATTGTCTAGGAATGGAATTGCTATATAGCCTAGTTGTCTGGGAATCTATTTCTTCAGAAATCTAGTTGACTAGGAATTTAGTTATCTGATAATCTATTTGTCCAGTAGTCTAATAGTCCGGGTAAATATTTATCTAAGAATCTATTTGCCTGGAAATACAATTGTCAGACAATCTAGTTGTCCTAGAATATAGTTGTTCAGAAATTTAGTTGTCTGAAAATATACTTGTCCGGGACTCTAGTTGTCCGGTAATCTAATTGTCTGGGAATCTAGTTGTCCGATAATTTAGTTGTCTGCGAATTCGGTTTAACAAGAATTTATTAATCCGGGAATTTAAATTTATTCCAAAATCCACTTGTCCAGGAACCTAAATATGCTGCAATGAAATCGTCCATTATCATTACCAAATTGAGATTTGTGATGGAGGAAGAAAATTAAAAGTTGCATGTACAGTTTATAATAATATTGACATGATAAACGTTTCACAACTTTTCTCCCTAAATTATAAATTTTTCTAAATACAAATTCAAATACACCCGATCTCCTGCATCATTTATTTCCATATATTCAGCAGATTTTAAAATGTCATGATCAATATATAATTGTCTAGAAATCTAAAAATTCAGTTGCACTAAATGCAATTGCGCATTCAAACTAAAATAATTAATTAATAATTAATTAATAATAAATAATTGTGATATAAGAGTGAAAATGAAGGATTGCGTGTATTTTGCTTAGGTCCTTAATTTACCTCCGGTCTCCTCTATCCTCTATTTCAGCAGATTTCAAAATGTCATGATCGAAATATAATTGTCATGTTTAAAAATCTAAATATTAAATTGCACAAATGCAATTCCGTGTTCATTTACGGTTTTGCGGTTTTGCTGACATCAATGATGATGTCTATATCGATGTCGATGTCAATCGTTTTGTTTAAATAATAGAAAATAATGATTTATTTTAATAAGTGAAAATTTATGATGGTGACGAATTAAAATTAATTGTGAATTACTTCATTGTTTTAACGAAATGTTTTATTTGCGATTTTGCTTTGTCGGATTTGTGGTCGGTTGTCATAAAACCGGTTTAAAAACGATAAAAATTATTTTTGTTTAGTGGCATATGATTTTTGAACGTCCACACTGTGTTTAAAAATTTATTATATATATATATATACTAGCTAACCCGGCAAACGTTGTTTTGCCATAAAAAATATGCCTAAATTGATAAAAAATTAATAAAAGTGACAAGAATCAAATATTTAATAGATTTGGACTCAGATTCTTTGACAAATAGTTAAAATCTTGTTGTAATTTTTAAAATTATTTGCATTTCATACTTCAAAAATTAATTCATTCGCATCATAGTTTTTTGTTTATTATACTTTTGTCATGTCATATATGTCAATAAAATTTTATTTCAAATATTATTTATTTGTTAATAAATTATTAATTATTTTAAGTCATCAATGAATAATTATATAATTATGTTTATTATATATTATATTATATATTATATATATTATATTTATTATATAATATAATTGTTAAATTCATAAGTTTGGCTAAATCAATACAGGAATATTGTACAAATAAATATTTTTTTACATGAAGATCTGATTTTTGACATTCAAATTAATTTTAATTGTCAAAATATTTTCTTTTCGGTCAAAATTTAATATAATATGATATAATATTTAGCTTGTCTAGTTTGTTTTTATCAGATTCCAATGATACCCTCAGATTGTAATATCCCATTTAAGAGGTTACAATTTTCTGTAAGATTAGCATTTACGATGACAATCATAATATATCTTAACTGATATATTAATATTAATATTATATTTAAATTACACAAATTTCTTTACGCTCCGATGAATAATTCTAACGCATCATAGTGTTTTGTTTATTTTAATTTTGGTCATGTCAATTTTTTTTAAATTAAAGAATAAATTAAATTTTAGTCTAAATCAACGCAGTATCTTTATCTAAATATACAATTTTTTATATAAATATTTGATTAAAAATAGTGAATGTCAATGTCATATATCCAATATGCACTAAATTTATAAATGTCAGAATATTTCCGTCTTGGTCCAAAATTAATATAATATAATAATATTTATTTTACAATAATGTTTTGTATCTATAATTTGCTTGGCAATATTGCCTATAACATAACTTGGAATAATTAATTTATTTGCTTCTTATTGAAGTAAATCGTTAAAAAAATTTTTTGTGAAATGTCAAAATTTTGTTTATGATTAATTTTAAATTCGATATGCCGCTTTTTTATTGTGATCTCTGATCTATAATGTTTTGATGAAGTTTTGGTTTCCAAAATAATTTGGTGAGCTAATCAATTAAATTATATAATTATTTTCATAAATATTGACAAATGAAATTTAATTTTTTTACATATCAACATTTATTTAAATTTTTAAGCATTGATTTTTAATTAGATTTAAAACTATAAACAGTGATTTTGAATATAGCATTTTATTAAATTTGGATTTAAATGTTGGATATTTCTATATATGTACATGATTTTGAATTTTATTTTTTGAAATGTCAATTTTTTTTTCAAAAATTAAATTTTGACATTTGTCATTTTAGCGTTTTGTTTTTTTTTTGGTCATTTTCTGTCAAAATTTTTAGAAATTTATAAAAATTATATATTTATATTTTAAATTTACTTTTCAAAATTTCCTATAACCTAAGTTGGATATATATGCACACGATGAGCCAATAAAATTTAAAATCGGTTCAGTAGTTTGGGCGTCCATCGCGAACCAACATCGTGACACGAGATTTATATATATATATATATATATATATATATATATATATATAGATATATATATATATATACCTATATATATACTCATATATATCTACTAGACTATAAAAACTGAACGTTATTTCATATGAAGTGCTCGTGTAACTGTCAAAATGTTATATCTCCGTTTACAGACACAAAAAGTAATAAAACTGTGTCGTGTAGTAAAATCAAAAATACGAAATAAAAGACGAAATCGCTTCATACGGTTTATTTGTTGCACGGCAACATGCCAATAGGCTTATCGGCAATCGATATAAGGAGATAAATATCGAAATTAGATTTATATATATATATATATATATATATATATATATATATATGTGTGTGTGTATATATATCCTTATATATCTTTACAAAGTCGATTGTAACGATTGCAGTTGTTCTTATATCGGTTATTATACATTCTACTCGCTTTTTGAATTTTATTAACGACTAATATAAATTTTTCACTAGTGAGGTGGGTGGCATCGTGCCTTAAGGCAAATTGCTGGAACTTTCCGTACCGTAACGAAATGTTCGAGGAATACTGAATGTTTTCAAATAAATTATTATAAATATTATTATAATTATTTTTATTATTTATATTATAATTATTATAGAATTGTCTAATATTTATAAGTATTATATAAACTTAATTGCAAAGTTTAAATTATTTGTTTAAAGTATATTAGAACTATAGTCAGAATTAAAAATAAAATCTGAATTATTTTCGATATACAAAAAATTAAAAAAAAAAAAATAAAAAAAAATTTTTTTCCAAAATCAATTATTTTGTTAAGACAAGCAGAAAGTTCTTTGAATCATTCAAATCGGACGCTTATTTCTCTCAAAAACTGCCATTTTTTACATATTTAGCTCCGTATCTTCGAAATGGCTAGGCCTACCTTTGCTAAAAACTAATAAACACTTCTACCAATCATTACTAATTGAATGTTTCTTAGATCATTCAAATCGGATACTCCGTTCTCTCAAAAAGTCGATTTCTATTTTCTGCACTCTTTGCTCCGCATCCCCGAAACGGCTGGACCTGCCTTTGCCAAAAACTAATTAGCTCTTTTCCCTATCGATAGGAATCGAATGTTCTTTGAACCATTCAAATCGGTTGATCCGTGCGCCCGAAAACGTGTCTGGAAATTTGTATCCATACATACATACACACACACACACATCCATTTTTTCTGAGGTATGCCAAAACGTTCAGAAACCTTCAAAACGTCGAGAAATGTAAAAAAATTTAATTCCGATTTTCGGTCCATTACAATAACTTACCCTACGGGAAGTTAATAAACATAGTCGACATATAAAAATCATATGCCACAGCAATTTTCATTTTCATTTTCACAAATTAGATTTTAAAGAAATGGAATTGTCCAAGAACATAGTTATCCAAAAATCTAGTTGTCTTGAAGTTTAGTTGTTGAAATATCTGAAAATCTAGATGTCCTGAAACTTAGTATTAATTATCTAGTTATCTGAAAATCTAGATTTCCTGAAACCTATTTGTCTGAAAACCAAATTAAGCGAGAATCTAGTTTTCCGGGAATAAAGTAGTACCGGAATCAAAAAGTCCGGGAATTATATAATCTGACATTTATAATACCTGGTACAGATATAAGGTTGTCAAATATCTCCTTTCCGCCTTTTTGTATTATAAACCAAGAGCAAAAAAGCGGAAGGGAGATATTTGACAACCTAATATGTTGAAGTCTACTAATCGCGTTGTATAGATATTAAAAATTAAAATTAGGCGTCTAAATTCTCAACACTTAAGATTTTTTAGTAAATATCATTTGTATATATATATATATATATATATATATATATATATATGGTCGTACAGCATTTACTTTTATACCACAATCTTTTTTATATTGCCGAAAATTGAATTCGCAGATTTATCACCGCAGATTTATAATATGTACAAGTACATACATACATATATACATATATACATATATATAGGTATATATATATATAAATATATATATATATATATAGGGACAAATTTTATGTGAACCCATAAAAGGAATTTTCAGTTTTGATCGTTTTGCTATATTTTACGAGGTGCGAAAATGTACAAGCCTGTGAATGCACAGATAATATAAATATATATATATATATATATATATATATATATATATATAAAATAAAAATAAAAACTTACCTTAAATATTGTTCCTCTGTCTACTCTTAGTGCTTGTCATATCAATTCCAAAATCCGAAAACACAAATTTTTCATACACACAAACACTTAATATTCACAACACAAAACACAACTTTAACTATGTCTGAAAATATGAATAAAATTGAATGAATTTTTACAAGATGAAATAATCTAAAGCAAAACATCGTGGAATAACAAAATATATCAAAAAATAATTCATAATAAAATGTTATTTAATTTATTGAAAAAGTAAAAGGAAATAAGAAAATCTTTAAACAAAAAGTAAACAAATTAAAATTTCCTATAATTGTCAAAAGTGTAATTAATTTTGTGAGAAAAAAGATGTATGTGTGTATGTAGTATGTATATATGTATGTCTTATGTATATATGTACTTAGATGCCCAATCTGTTGTCATACATTATTGTTTGCCATACATTGTAAAACTTTATTTTTCTTTTTAAAAAATTCTTATTTTATACTTCAGGACTTTAATCAATCAAAAATTTTACACAACAAAAAACACTCTTTTCACTATAAACTCCATTTTACATCGAACTTTTTAGAAATCTGGTCTATCAAATTAATTGTTGAGATTGCAAATCAATTTATATTGGGGAAATGAGCCAAAAAACTTCAATAATATGACTTTAGCAACATAAAAACAATTTATCTCAAACAATTCAAAACTATCGAATTAACCGAACACATAAACTCAATAAAACATGAAAACTTCTTTTAATATCAAATGACTTAGAAATCTCGTCTATCAAATTAATTGTTGAGATTGCAAATAAATTTACATAGGTAAAAATAGACAAAACTTAATAAAACGACTTTTTCAAAAATCCTAAACAATTTAAAACTATGCTAACCGAACACATTAATAGAATAAAACATGATATACAATATTTTCAAGAAAATTTATTTGAAATTTGTGAAGGATAATCAATAACCATTTATAACCAGAATGTCATAAATAAAGAAAATGACCTGAGTTTATTGTGCAAAACCAAAATAGTATTTCAATTATCAAGAAATTTCTTGATAATTTGTGTAAACTTTTCAGTAAAACACATTAGCCGATTTAAATAATTTTTAACACATCTGTTTGTATCAACTGTTTCAATTGCAAATCAATTTACATAGGTGAAACTAGACAAAACTTAATAAAACTACTCATAAAAAAATCCCAAACAATTTAAAACTATGCTAAACGAACACATCAACATAATATACTACATTTTGAATAAAAAATATTTAAAAAACGCAACGTAAAAAATATTTTATAACCATTTATAACCAGAATGTAATAAATAAAGAGAATTACTTCAGTTTTTTGTGTGAAACCTAATTAGTATTCCCTAGAAATTTCTTAATAACTCTTGTAATTATATTTAAGTAAATTAATTTAAGTGAAATAAATAAACCAATTTAAATAATTCTAAACACATTTGTTTTGTACCAAATGCCTCAATTGCAAATCAATTTACATAGGTCAAACTAGACAAAATTTAATAAAACTTCTTATAAAAAAATTTTAAACAATTCAAAACCATGCTAACCGAACACATCAACATAATATACTACATTTTGAAAAAAAAATTATATAAAAAACGCGTCGTAAAACGATATTTTATAATTACTTCTGTTTAATGTGCAAAATTAATATTTATCTGATTAGCATTTTCAAATTTCTTAGAAATTCTGTCAATTTTTTAAACTTAATTTAAACAAATATTCGGTTTGTCCTAACAGAAAATCATTAGAGTTTGATGAAAATATATCCAGTCGTTTCAATTACATACAAAAAAGTGCTAAAAACGTTTAATTTCTATCTTATATACTACTCTATCCTAATTATATATATATCCTTTATATTTATATAATATGATTTTATATTAACCACAATTTTCGAATTCTATAATAAAAATAATCTGCAGGGAAATAAAGTAACATGTATAGTGTACATTGTATGTCCTTGTCCCTCTGGGGATGAAAGTGGGAAACATTTGCATACATTATGTATGAATGTGGTGCTCTCCTTAATTAATTGAATTTGTTAATTATTCAATACAAATCGTACCAGAGAATTTGCATGGCTGGATTTATATTAATGTAGGTTGATAATCATATGATAAAATTAGGTGAATATTTTTAGAAATTAGCAGGTCACATATATAAAGATATCAAATATTTATGTTGAATTAATTTCATGTGTATTTACCATGTAAACCCTGCCTTATACTAAAGCAATTTAAACTATTTATCGTCTCTATCTTCTTCTACCCTCTCTCTATTTTTCTCTAAATATCTCTATTTTATTTCTATATATATACGACATTTGGGTTGCATTTTATTACAATTAATGAAATGGCTGCAAAGTTACAACCCTTTGCTGGCACAAGTCACATTTTATAATGCAACCGAATGTAACCACTAGTTATGTTTCAATCATAAAATTCTAGACAGAGAGCTGGTAGAAAAGTAAAATATTATACTCAAAAATAAAGGAAAACTATCGAGAATTCTTGGAATTTTTACAACGTTCTCTCTGATCTTTTTATAACTAAAGTGACAGAAGTCATTTTATTGATTTTTTTTTTGACATTTTTTTTGTGAAAATCGCTCCACCGTAGTAAAATATTATTCATTAGCAAACTGGTAAAAATGTAAAATATTATACTCAAGAATAAAGGAAAACTATCAAGTATTCTTGGGATTTTACAAAATCCTGTCTGAACTTTAGAGAAAACTAATCAGCAAAATCACAACACTAAAGTAACAGAAATAATTATTTTTTTTATTCAAAACTTTTTTTTTGAAAAGGTCGCTCCACCGTAATAAAATATTTTTTGTTATTTATTTACTTTTTAAAAAGTTTTATGTTAAAATGTTTTCAATTGTATAATAATGAGAAGAAATTTAAAATAAAAATATTTGTAGTAAGAATGTGAAAATTTAGGATTGTCTGTATATTCAACACCACATTGTGAAAAATCAATTACTAATATTATTTTTTTTTCAAAAAGAGAAATATGACAGAAAAATACTCTAACTTTGATAAATAAATAAGTACGTTATGTAAATTTTCAATATTAATTTTTTGTGACAATTGCTCTACCATAATAAAATAATATTCATTATATATTTACATTTTAGAAAGTTTTTTAAACTTAGAAATTCTATATGTTAAAATGTTTTTAATTGTATAATAATGAGAAAAAAAATTTAAAAAAATATTTGTGGTAAGAATGCAAAAATTTAGGGTTGTCTGTATTTTCAATTCTACATTGAGAAAAATCAATTACTAATATTTTTTTTGCAAAAAGTGAAATATGACAGAAAAATACTTTACCTTTGATAAATAAATAAGTACTTTACGTAAATTTTCAATACTATTTTTTTGGAAAAATTACTCCACCGTAATAAAATAATATCTATTTTATATTTACTTTTAATTTAATTACTAATATTTCTTGCAAAAAGTGAATTGTGACAGAAATAGGTACATTACGTAAATTTTTGTAATATAATTTATGTAATTTTCTAGATGAAATAAATTAGCCGACTTAAATAATTTTAAGCACATTTGTTTTGTATCAACTGTCTAAATTGCACATTAATGTACATAGGTGAAACTAAACAAAAAACATAAACTTCTCCTTCGGGAAGTTAATTAATAAAACGACTCATTGAAAAATCTCAAACAGTTTAAAACTATGCTAACCGAACACATTAACAGAGTAAATTTATAATAAAATACATTAATAATTATATATCATACATAATAAAATAATTTAACATACCTTCTAAAACAATTTTTATATTCTATATTCCAATTTACTATCTATGATGGTTATTTAGCTCTTCTACTAATTATTACATCTCATTTTTCTATAAAGTTTATCGCGAAATCGTAAATTTTTTATATGAAATTCAGTTTTCAATTACATTCGTGTTATGACATTTTGAAATAGTTGTAAAATATTTTATAGTGGAGAGTGGAGTTAAATTAAATTGTTTAATATAAATATATAGAGAACTTAAATATTTTATCACTTGCGATACAAGTGTGCATGGTTTTTATGTAATTAAATTTGTTTAAAACACAAGTAGTAAAATATACTTTTCAATCTTTCAATGTTTTATTTTGTAAATGAAATTACTCTATAAATAGCGGATGGATTTTAGTAAACTAAAAACCGTTTGATACATCTGGATATTGACTATTAACTGTCAATTTTATGTACAAATAGGTCAAGCAGTTTCTTTTTTATAAATACAAAAGTAAAAAAATATAAATTGAAATGTCAATTATTATTGAAATAATTCGATAACGATACGATGGATGTTATTAATTTGAAATGATACTTAACTTTTAATTATTATTATATTATATAATATTATTAATGTATGATTGTTTCTTGGTTTATTTTTTTTGTACTACATTTTTTTTAAATGATATAATTTTCAAACAATCCTTTACTGTCGTCAATATAGGTCAGAAAACATAATTTTCATAAAATTTCTTTTTACCAAAAACTCGATAAAAATTTATATAAAAAAGTATGTATGAAATTTATTTTAATTACTTTTTAATTATTGTTTTGTCACAAATCACTCTATATATTATTAGTCAATTTTGATGTTAATAAGAATCTTATAAGAATCTAACAAGAATTATATATCAATCCATTTAAAATCTAATAAGAATGTAACAAGAATTTAACACCAACATTTAAGGATCTAGTCAGAATCTAATATATTTCTAACAAGAATAGTTTTCTGTGGCAAAAAAAACTTGTAAGTTTTTATTATAAATTAATGAAAATTATTAATAAAATAGAATATAATAATTGAAATTACTATAAATTATTTGACTTACAAAAATTACCTTTTATATGTGTAAAATTTATTTTAATTACTAAATGCAACATTTTTTTGGTCACAAATCATTTTATATCAATAATCACTTCATATTCTTTGTTAGGAACCTAATAAGTTTTTCGTAAAAATCTTATAAGAATCTAACAAGTACCTAATAAGAATTCAATAGCAATCTAATATAATTATATGGAGAATATAATAACAATTTTGCAGAAATCTTATATGGAATTAACAATATAATCATATAAGAATTTTATAAGAATCTAATTAGAATCTAACGATGATCATATAAAAATCTAATAATAATCGAAGTAGGAACCCAATAAGATTTTGGTTTTAAGTTTGATTTTTAAAATATAACAAGAATCTAACAAATACCTAATAAGTTGATGAGTTTTTTGCAGAAATCTTACAAGAACATAGCAATATAATCATACAAGA
Source organism: Ctenocephalides felis (assembly GCF_003426905.1). Classification (NCBI taxonomy): domain Eukaryota; kingdom Metazoa; phylum Arthropoda; class Insecta; order Siphonaptera; family Pulicidae; genus Ctenocephalides; species Ctenocephalides felis. Next base: position 36,705,382 of record NW_020539726.1, on the reverse strand, counting down.
ATCCGATAAGAATTTTATAGCAATCATATTGGGGGTCTAATAAGAATCTAATGATGATCATATAAAATTCTAAGTAAGAACCAAGAATAAGATTTTGATTTTTGAATTTGATTTTAAAATTCTTAAAAAAATTTAACTAGAGCATAATAAGAATCAATATAACAATATAATCATATTAGAATCTGATAATAATTTATAAGATTAATATGAGAGTCTAAAAAGAATCTAATGATGATTATAGATTATAGATTATAGATTATAGATTTTATCTTCATAAGAGATTTTTTCAAATACCTTATAAGGATATAATAATATAATCATATAGGAAACTAATAAGAAGTTAAAGAATCACATCAGAGTCTAATGAGAATCTAATGATTATTGATTAAAAATCTAATGAGGATTTATGTAAGAACGCAATGAGATTATTATTCAATATTATGTATTGAGAATTTAACAAGAACATAATAAAAATATTATAAGAATCTAACAAAAATCTAATAAGGATGTATTGAATATCAAATAAAATTTTTGCAAATATCTTATAAGAGTCTTATAAAAACTTAGACTCATATAAGTGTTTAATAAGAGTCTAACTATTATCATATAATAATCTAATACAAATATTATAAGCTTCTAGCTCAAATTTATTAAGAATCTAGTTGGAATCTAATATGGTTTTGACAAGAATAGTTTTTTGAGTAGTGTAAAGAAAAAACTTGTGTTTTATATATTAAAACTATAAAAATGAATATTAATAAAACAAAAACTAATAATTGTAACTACTTGCAATAAAAAAATATTATTCAAAAAGTTACCTCTAAAAATCCTTTATATTTTTTAAATTAAAAATTCAATGCACTTTTTTTAATCACTATAAGTACACATATACTTCACTTTTTGAACAGTTTTTTAGTCAACTAGAAAATATTTCTTTATTTAATTATTATAATTAAAAATCACAATTTTTGGTAAATCTGGAACAAAATTGATAAATGTCTTACTTTATTTTGCACTAAATCCATTTTTATAAAAACATAAAGTTCAAAAATCACAAATTTATTTGTAATTAAATTTTTATATTGTTATATATAAAATTTTAGTTCCACAAATAAAAGTCTCACATAATTTTTATTAAATCTTTGAAAATTTTAAATAACACTACTGTTTTTTATTTTAATTAAATTTTATATAGTATATTATAATATACTATATATAAAATTTCACTTTATCAGTCCAAATTTTTAAAAATTCACATTTAAATTACATTCTTAAAATTTTCCAAATTTATGGTTAGATAGACGTAAATGGTATTTATTACAAATGTCTGATTTTTATAACTTTTTTACACAAATATCCTTCCAAGTCTTTACAACTTTACACTTTTATTAAAAAGAATTATATTTATATAAATATCCTTCCAAATAAAATACACTTTTAAATTTTTTTTACACTCTCATCTTAATATAAATTCAGATGGGATTATTTATTAATATCACATTTTTAGACGATTTTTTATAAAATGTCTTCTAATTTTCTAGATAGACAGAAATTTTATTTGAAATGTCCTTGAACATTATAAATTTATAATTTTTATCACTTTTTATTAATACACACTTTTACAAATTTTACAAACGTTTCGACACTCTGTTTGTCCCATCATCAGGGTATAAGATTTTATATTATTACTAAAATATGGAGTAGGAAGTCCGTGTTATCTGATGCACTTCTTATAACTCAGTGGAAGTAAATTATTTTTAAACAATTTTTTTATATAACAAAGTTTAAATCACAATTTTCACAGTTTGTAAAAAAAATCACAAAAGTGTCAATACACATTACGAAAAAAAAATTAACAAAAAATTATTTATTTATATTTATTTTTATTATTTTATTACGTGACATCACATTTCACAAAAAAAATTCCTCCAACTTTCAAGTCAAATTAACTACACTCAAAACCCGAATTTCAAAATCCATTATCACTAATTCCAATCTTCAACTATTCAACTATTTTACAACAATTTTTCAATAATTATCCACTACCAATTTTCGTATATTTTTAATATTTTTTCGAAAAAAAGCGAGCTCCGCCGACGCGTTCGCTCCGGTGGTAGTTTTCGCACTGACCTACACTCGTGACACGGTCATAGAAAGCGGCGACGGCTGGCGACGCGGATCGGAACTAAAACAGAAGTGGGATGGTTGCGCCCTTTTGCAAGGACGCTTGCGCGGAAAAGGATATTTTTAGGAAATTGTTGCGATTTGTGAAATGAAAATTTAAGTTCAATTTATTGTATTTTTTGTATTTTTTTTCTTTTTTTGCACATATCAATTTTGTAAATAAGACATTAAAGTCTTGATTAACAAAAATAAATTATAACACAAAAAAAGAAAAAATGAAAACTTAAGGGTATTTTTTTTATAAAAGTGTGTTTGTGTAATTTGTGAAAAAATAGTTTGTCAGATCTTTACGAACAATTTAACACGACTTTATTGGTTGTTGTGAATTTTATAATTTAAAATAACAAAAACATGAATTTTGAAATTTTGTAATTTTTTTTTATATATGACTTTGAGTACTAAAGTTGAATGTAAATTTAGGTTCTGATAATTTTTTAATTCTGTTTTTTATGAAGAAAAAGCTTATCAAATTTTTACCAGATTGCAACTAACCATAATTAAACAAGTATAAATAGATGGCAAACACGGCCGCTTTGAGATTACATCAATTTTAATTCTTTCAGCATATCATAGAAGGCGTCACCGACGTAAATTGACCCTAGGTTCAATTCCAGATAAGATTTATATGAAAAAATAATATAGAAAAAATAAACCTGATTAATTTAACTAAATGAAATGATAACAAAATATACGCGTATAAAATATCCAACTATTATCTTTTAAATTAGCTTTAAATTTTCTGAATCAAATTATTTTATCAGATTCTTTAAGAAAAACGATATACCGAAGTTTTACAAAAAACTAGTAGCACAAATTTCAACTGATGTCTTTTTAATATCACAAATTTTAAATGAATTTATATAATTACTAGCACTAGCACTAAATTTTACTTCACTAATAATATTTAAGCAAGATTTAGGAAAAATAATAGTAATTTTTCAGTTTTTGATAAAGTTGGAATACAGTTTGAAGCACGTTATAATCAAATTAGAATCTAGAAACAATTTTGTTATAATTTTAGAATAAATTGTTATTTTGGAGAGCATTAAGTTTCAGATACAATCAAGTTAGAATCTAGTAAGAACTCGGATGGAATCTAATACGAATCTGACAAGAACCCAATGAAATTCTAATAACAATCTATTGAGAATTTTATGAGAATTTAACATGTTTCTGGCAATAATCTAATAAGATTCCAGTCAAAATCCACTTAAATTTTAGTTACATTTTATTATTTATGAATATTTTAGATTTCAGTTATAATCAAGTTCGAATTCATTCATAAGAAATCAGTCAGATTCAAAAAGTCTAGGATGTTTAAACCTGATAAAATTTTAATAAGATTATAATAAAATTTTTATTTAAATCTTTTGAATTTGGAATCAAGTTAAAATCTATTAACAATTTAGTTAGGATTAGATTTTAATATTATTTTATTATTATGTAATAATTCAGACCTCAGTTATAACCAATTTGGAATCTAATAAAAATCTAGAGTCTAGCAAGAATTTATTAGGAATCTTCTAAAAAAATGTATCATGTAAAAAATACACTATGTTATAGAATCTAATATATTTCTAGTATGAATCGAATGAGATATTGGAAATAATTTAATAATATTTTGATAATTATCTAATAAGATTCTGGTAAACATCTAATGAAAACCTTATAAAATTTGAATATTTAGAAATTTTATGTATTTTTTTAAAAACTTTACTTTTAAACTTATTTTTTTTAAACTTAATTGTGATCAAGTTATTGTAATAAATATTACATATTATTTTACTTTCAAAAATAAAATGCTCAATTCGTTTAAGAAACATTTTTATAATGAATATCTAGCTTGTAAATATATAAGAATCCAGTCAGAATATTCCTGTAAGAGTCTAACAATAATATAATAAGAATGCAATAAGATATGTGCAAGAATCTAATAAGTTACTGATAATGTAATAAACAATTTTAAGAATTATATGACGACCTAATAAGTTTATTATAAGATTCATGTTCAATTTTTGTTAGACTTTAAAAAAAATCTTATAACTTCCTTACTACTTTTTCAGGTTTTTATTGGCTTCTTTTTCTTATAAAATTTTCATTAGATTTTAATTGGATTCTATTCAAATTTTCATAAGAGGCCAAACATTAAGCACATGAGGCTTTGAGGAGTCCCAAAAACTTTGAAAATTGATTACGTGATCAATGGACCATAAAATTTTTAATAAATTTTCATATACTTCCTACAAAATTCTTATTAGGTTGTTCATAGATTCTTATAATATTTTATCAGATCCTCATATTAGGTTAGATTAGATTTTTTTAAAATTCTTACCAAAATGATATTAGATTCTGAATAGATTTTTATTAGGTTTGATGTAGATTGCTTATTATGTTTGCACTAATAGAAAATCTTAGTGATAGATGGAAAACTACATGGAAATTGATAGTGAATCTAGGATTGTTATATATATTATATATATATATATATATATATATTGAATATCAGATATTAATTTGAAACTATTTCATTTGCATGATTTATTCATATTTCTAATCCTATATCATTGTGATTAAAAGCTAACCGAATCATAATGGACACTTGGACTGACATTTGTTTCTGTATCTAAATCTTGATCTGAATAGTAATATATATATATATATATAATATATGTTTAATTTGAGTTTAATAT
>NW_020539726.1:36687474-36699508 GCF_003426905.1 Ctenocephalides felis | reverse complement strand
ATTAAATTGCACAAATGCAATTCCGTGTTCATTTACGGTTTTGCGGTTTTGCTGACTTCCAATGATGATGTCTAATATCGATGTCGATGTCGATGTCAATCGTTTTGTTTAAATAATGAAAATAATGATTTATTTTAATAAGTGAAATATATGACGGTGACAAATTAAATTAATTGTGAATTACTTCATTGTTTTAACGAAATGTTTTATTTGCGATTCTGCTTTGTGTCGGATTTGTGGTCGATTGTCATAAAACCGGTTTAAACTATAAAAATTATTTTTGTTTAGTGGCATATAATTTTTGAACGTCCCACACTGTGTTTAAAAAATTTATTATATATATATATATTATAATATATATATATACTACTAACCCGGCAAACGTTGTTTTTGCCATAAAAAGTATGCCTAAATTGATAAACTTAAAGTGCCAAAATCAAATATTTAATAGATTTGGACTCGGATTCTTTGACATATAGTTAAAATCTTGTTGCAATTTTCAAAATTATTTGACATTTCATACTTCAAAAATTAATTCACTCGCATCATAGTTTTTTATTTATTATACTTTTGTCATGTCATATATGTCAATAAAAATTTTCTTTCAAATATTATTTATTTGTTAATAAATTAATAATTATTTTAAGTCATCAATGAATAATTATATAATTGTTAAATTCATAAGTTTGGCTAAATCAACACAGGAATATTGTAGAAATAAATATTTTTTTATATAAAGATCTGATTTTTGACATTCAAATTAATTTTAATTGTCAAAATATTTTCTTTTCGGTCAAAATTTAATATAATATGATATAATATTTAGCTTGTCTAGTTTGTTTTTGTCAGATTCTAATGATACCCTCAGATTGTACTATTCCATTTAAGAGTTTACAATTTCCTGTAAGATTAGCATTTACGATGACAATCATAATATATCTTAACTGATATATTAATATTAATATTATATTTAAATTACACAAATTTCTTTACACTCCAATAAACAATTCCAACGCATGATAGTGTTTTGTTTATTTTAATTTTGTTTGTCATTTTTTTTAATTAAAGAATAAATTAAATTTTAGTCTAAATCAACGCAGTATCTTTATCTAAATATACAATATTTCATATAAATATTGGATTTTTTTCATTTGCATTTAATTGAATAACAGTGAATGTCAATTTCATATATCCAATATGCACTAAATTTATAAATGTCAGAATATTTCCGTCTTGGTCCAAAATTAATATAATATAATAATATTTATTTTACAATAATGTTTTGTATCTATAATTTGCTTGGCAATATTGCCTATAACATAACTTGGAATAATTAATTTATTTGCTTCTTATTGAAGTAAATCGTTAAAAAAATTTTTTGTGAAATGTCAAAATTTTGTTTATGATTAATTTTAAATTCGATATGCCGCTTTTTTATTGTGATCTCTGATCTATAATGTTTTGATGAAGTTTTGGTTTCCAAAATAATTTGGTGAGCTAATCAATTAAATTATATAATTATTTTTCATAAATATTGACAAATGAATTTAATTTTTTACATGTCAACATTTATTTAAATTTTTAAGCATTGATTTTTAATTAGATTTAAAACTATAAACAGTGATTTTGAATATAGCATTTTATTAAATTTGGATTTAAAATGTTGGATATTTCTATATATGTACATGATTTTGAATTTTATTTTTTGAAATGTCAATTTTTTTTTCAAAAATTAAATTTTGACATTTGTCATTTTAGTGTTTTGGTTTTTTTTTGGTCATTTTCTGTCAAAATTTTTAGAATTTATAAAAATTATATTTATATTCAAATTTACTTTTCAAAATTTCCTATAACCTAAGTTGGATTACATGCACACGATGAGCCAATAAAATTTAAAATCGGTTCAGTAGTTTGGGCGTCCATCGCGAACCACATCGTGACACGAGATTTATATATATATATATATATTATATATATATATTAGATATATATATATATAGATATATATATATACATATCTACTAGGAGATAAAAAAACTGAACGTTATAATCATATGAAGTGCTGGTGTAACTGTCAAAATTTATATCTCCGTTTACAGACACAAAAAGTAATAAAACTGCGTCGTGTAGTAAAATCAAAAATACGAAAATAAAGACGAAATCGCTTCATACGGTTTATTTGTTGCACGGCAACATGCCAATAGGCTTATCGACAATCGATATAAGGATATAAATATCAAAATTAGATTTATATATATATATATATATATATATATATGTATATATTATATATATATATATATATGTGTGTGTGTATATATATATATCCTTATATATCTTTACAAAGTCGATTGTAACGATTGCAGTTGTTCTTATATCGGTTATTATACATTCTACTCGTTTTTTAAATTCTATTCACGACTGATATAAATTTTTAAACATAGTCGACATATAAAAATTATATGCCACAGCAATTTTCATTTTCATTTTTACAAATTAAATTTTGAAGAAATGGATTTGTCCAAGAATATAGTTATTCAAAAATCTAGTTGTCTTGAAGTTTAGTTGTTGAAATATCGTTGTCAGAAAAACTTGTCTAAGTTATCTGACAATCTAGATGTCCTGAAACTTAGTATTAATTATCTAGTTATCTGAAAATCTAGATTTCCTGAAACCTATTTGTCTGAAAACCAAATTAAGCGAGAATCTAGTTTTCCGGGAATAAAGTAGTACCGGAATCAAAAAGTCCGGGAATTATATAATCTGACATTTATAATACCTGGTACAGATATAAGGTTGTCAAATATCTCCTTTCCGCCTTTTTGTATTATAAACCAAGAGCAAAAAAGCGGAAGGGAGATATTTGACAACCTAATATGTTGAAGTCTACTAATCGCGTTGTATAGATATTAAAAATTAAAACTAGGTGTCGAAATTTCCAACACTTGAGATTTTTAGTAAATATCATATTTGTATATATATATATATATATATATATATATATATATATAATGGTCGTACAACATTTACTTTTATACCACAATCTTTTTTATATTGCCGAAAATTGAATTCGCAGATTTATCACCGCAGATTTATAATATGTACAAGTACATACATACATTCATACATATGTATATACATATATATATATATATATATATATATATATATATATAGGGACAAATTTTATGTGAACCCATAAAAGGAATTTTCAGTTTTGATCGTTTTGCTATATTTTACGAGGTGCGAAAATGTACAAGCCTGTGAATGCACAGATAATATAATATATATATATATATATATATTATATATATTATCTGTGCATTCACAGGCTTGTACATTTTCGCACTCGTAAAATATAGCAAAACGATCAAAACTGAAAATTCCTTTTATGGGTTCACATAAAATTTGTCCCTATATATAATATAATATATATTATATATATATATGTAATATACATATGTATGAATGTATGTATGTACTTGTACATATTATAAATCTGCGGTGATAAATCTGCGAATTCAATTTCGGCAATAAAAAAAGATTGTGTTATAAAAGTAAATGTTGTACGACCATTATATATATTATATATATATATATATATATATTATATATATATACAAATATGATATTTACTAAAAATCTCAAGTGTTGGAAATTTCGACACCTAGTTTTAATTTTTAATATCTATACAACACGATTAGTAGACTTCAACATATTAGGTTGTCAAATATCTCCCTTCCGCTTTTTTGCTCTTGGTTTATAATACAAAAAGGCGGAAAGGAGATATTTGACAACCTTATATCTGTACCAGGTATTATAAATGTCAGATTATATAATTCCCGGACTTTTTGATTCCGGTACTACTTTATTCCCGGAAAACTAGATTCTCGCTTAATTTGGTTTTCAGACAAATAGGTTTCAGGAAATCTAGATTTTCAGATAACTAGATAATTAATACTAAGTTTCAGGACATCTAGATTGTCAGATAACTTAGACAAGTTTATTTTCTGACAACGATATTTCAACAACTAAACTTCAAGACAACTAGATTTTTGAATAACTATATTCTTGGACAAATCCATTTCTTCAAAATTTAATTTGTAAAAATGAAAATGAAAATTGCTGTGGCATATAATTTTTATATGTCGACTATGTTTAAAAATTTATATCAGTCGTGAATAGAATTTAAAAAACGAGTAGAATGTATAATAACCGATATAAGAACAACTGCAATCGTTACAATCGACTTTGTAAAGATATATAAGGATATATATATATATACACACACACATATATATATATATATATATATATATACATATATATATATAATATATATATAGATAAATCTAATTTTGATATTTATATCCTTATATCGATTGTCGATAAGCCTATTGGCATGTTGCCGTGCAACAAATAACCGTATGAAGCGATTTCGTCTTTTATTTCGTATTTTTTGATTTACTACACGACGCAGTTTTATTACTTTTTGTGTCTGTAAACGGAGATATAACATTTTGACAGTTACACCAGCCACTTCATATGATATAACGTTCAGTTTTTATATCCTAGTAGATATATGTATATATAATATCTATAATATATATATCTATATATATATATATATATATATATATATATATATATAAATCTCGTGTCACGATGTTGTTCGCGATGGACGCCCAAACTACTGAACCGATTTTAATTTTATTGGCTCATCGTGTGCATGTATATCCAACTTAGGTTATAGGAAATTTTGAAAAGTAAATTTGAATATAAATATATAATTTTTATAAATTTCTAAAATTTTGACAGAAAATGACCAAAAAAAAACAAAACACTAAAAATGACAAATGTCAAAATTTAATTTTTGAAAAAAAAATGACATTTCAAAAAATAAAATTCAAAATCATGTACATATATAGAAATATCCAACTTTAAATCCAAATTTAATAAATGCTATATTCAAAATCACTGTTTATAGTTTTAAATCTAATTAAAAATCAATGCTTAAAAATTTAAATAAATGTTGACATGTAAAAAATTAAATTTCATTTGTCAATATTTATGAAAATAATTATATAATTAAATTGATTAGCTCACCAAATTATTTGGAAACCAAAACTTCATCAAAACATTATAGATCAGAGATCACATAAAAAAGCGGCATATCGAATTTAAAATTAATCATAAACAAAATTTGACATTTCACAAAAAATTTTTTAACGATTTACTTCAATAAGAAGCAAATAAATTATTATTCCAAGTTATGTTATAGGCAATATTGCCAAGCAAATTATAGATACAAAACATTATTGTAAAATAAATATTATTATATTATATTAATTTTGGACCAAGACGGAAATATTTGACATTTATAAATTTAGTGCATATGGATATATGAAATTGACATTCACTGTTATTCAATTAAATGCAAATGAAAAAAAATCCAATATTTATATGAAATATTGTATATTTGAATAAAGATACTGCGTTGATTTAGACTAAAATTAATTTATTCTTTAATTAAAAAAAATGACAAACAAAATAAAATAAACAAAACACTATCATGCGTTGGAATTGTTTATTTATTGGAGTGTAAAGAAATTGTGTAATTTAAATATAATATTAATATTAATATATCAGTTAAGATATATTATGATTGTCATCGTAAATGCTAATCTTACAGAGAAATTGTAACCTCTTAAATGGAATAGTACAATCTGAGGTTATCATTGGAATCTGATAAAAACAAACTAGACAAGCTAAATATTATATCATATTATATTAAATTTTGACAGAAAAGAAAATATTTTGACAACTGAAATTAATTTGAATGTCAAAAATCAGATCTTCATGTAAAAAAATATTTATTTCTACAATATTCCTGTGTTGATTTAGCCAAACTTATGAATTTAACAATTATATAATTATTCATTGATGACTTAAAATAATTATTAATTTATTAACAAATAAATAATATTTGAAAGAAAATTTTTATTGACATATATGACATGACAAAAGTATAATAAATAAAAAACTATGATGCGAGTGAATTAATTTTTGAAGTATGAAATGTCAAATAATTTTGAAAATTGCAACAAGATTTTAACTATATGTCAAAGAATCCGAGTCCAAATCTATTAAATATTTGATTTTTGGCACTTTAATTTTATCAATTTAGGCATACTTTTTATGGCAAAACAACGTTTGCCGGGTTAGCTAGTATTATATATATATATATATATATATATATATAATAAATTTTTAAACACAGTGTGGACGTTCAAAAATTATATGCCACTAAACAAAAATAATTTTTATAGTTTTTAAACCGGTTTTATGACAATCGACCACAAATCCGACAAAGCAGAATCGCAAATAAAACATTTCGTTAAAACAATGAAGTAATTCACAATTAATTTTAATTTGTCACCGTCATATATTTTCACTTATTAAAATAAATCATTATTTTCTATTATTTAAACGACATCGACATCGATATAGATTGGAAGTCAGCAAAACCGCAAAACCGTAAATGAACACGGAATTGCATTTGTGCAATTTAATATTTAGATTTTTAAACATGACAATTATATTTCGATCATGACATTTTGAAATCTGCTGAAATAGAGGATAGAGGAGACCGGGGTAATAGGCAATTACAGTAGTTATAATTAAACCTAACTAGTGGTGCTTATGCCATCGTGCCTTGAGGCAAATTGCTGGAACTTCCTGTACCGTAATAAAATTCGAGAAATTTTAAACGTTTTTAAATATATTATTATAAATACTGTAACTTTATTATTATTTTTGCTATCCTGTTATTATATTTGAGCAAATCAAATGTAAATCATAAATCATAAATCAATTTATCTCCAGAACGAACGTTAACAATCGTCATTTCATTTCGAATTCAATTAAAAAAAAAAATAGTTGCCTAATTCACACAAAATTGAAAAAGTGCTCGCGTATAGTCATAGTCTAATTGCATTTGCATACAATTCTGTGCGACATTTTCAATTATGCTGTGCTTAGCTTGGCGGCATTTTCACATTTTTCAATAGTTTTCACAAAATTGAAAAATAGCTCCAAGACATAAACAGTCTAAACGCACCCGGGTATACATTTGTACCAGAGTGGCGCTTAGACTGTGCTTAGCCTTAGTAATTTTTTGATTTTTTTTTAATCCAAAATTACAAAAATATATTTAAAATTTTTTTTTTTTTCCAAAAGCAATTATTTTGTTTAAACAAGCAGAAAGTTTTTTGAATCATTTAAATGGGACGCTTAGTTCTCTCAAAAACTGCGATTTTTTTTAACATTCAGCTTTGTATCTCCTAAACCGCTGGGCCTACCTTTGCCAAAAACTAATAACCACTTTTCCCCGTCATTACGAACTGAATGTTTTTTGGATCATACATATCGTTCTCTCAAAAACTTGGTTTCTATTTTCTACAGTCTTTGCTCCATATCTCCGTAACGGCTGAACCTGCCTTTGCCAAAAACTAAGCAGCAAATCTTCCTATCAATAGGGATCGAATGTTTTTTAAACCATTCAAATCTGTTGATCCGTGCGCCCGAAAACGTGGACGAAAAAATGCGGACATACAAAACACACACACACATGCATTTAGTTTTTATGGTATGCCAGTAAAATATTCAGAAAACTTCAAAACGTCGAGAAATACAAACATTTTCATTTTAGATTTTCGGCCCATTACTATAACTACCCTACGGGGAGTTAAACATTTGGGAAATTATTATTATATAAGTCAAATTCGGAGACAAGTCTTCGAATATTTTGATTTGAGCCAAGTGGTAGGAGTTGGACGCCACGAAGACTTTTTTTTATTTTTCCAGACAATTTTTATTATATTTTTCTGTAGTACACACATAACCCTAAATTTTCAACCTCCTATTACAAACCTCTATTTTGTAAGAATTATTTTAGTAATTATATCTGGTTTAATTTATTAGTAATTGGTAGACTAGAATAGTGGTAGACAGGTAAACTGATAGACATGTAAACAGGTAAACTAATAAATAATCGAATAGGTAGATATTTACATACGTTGACAGATGAGCAGGTAGACAGGTAAATTGGTGGATACGTGAACTGGTGGATAGGTTAACTGGTAGATAGGTAAACTGGTAGACAGGTAAATAGATTGAGAGGTAAACTGGTAGACAGGTAAATAGATTGAGAGGTAAAATGGTAGGCAAAAAAATGGTGGATTGATAAACGGGGTGATAGTTAAATTGGTAGACAAGTAAATTAATAGACAGAATATTGGTGGACAGTAGAAAAGTAAAATAGTAGATTGATAAATTCGTAGACAAGTAAATTGGTTGACAGGTAAAATGGTTGACAGGTAAAATGGTTGACAGGTAAAATGGTTGACAGGTAAAATGGTTGACAGGTAAAATGGTTGACAGGTAAAATGGTTGACAGGTAAAATGGTTGACAGGTAAAATGGTTGACAGGTAAAATGGTTGACAGGTAAAATGGTTGACAGGTAAAATGGTTGACAGGTAAAATGGTTGACAGGTAAAATGATTGACAGGTAAAATGGTTGACAGGTAAAATGATTGACAGGTAAAATGGTTGACAGGTAAAATGGTTGACAGGTAAAATGGTTGACAGGTAAAATGGTTGACAGGTAAAATGGTTGACAGGTAAAATGGTTGACAGGTAAAATGGTTGACAGGTAAAATGGTTGACAGGTAAAATGGTTGACAGGTAAAATGGTTGACAGGTAAAATGGTTGACAGGTAAAATGGTTGACAGGTAAAATGGTTGACAGGTAAAATGGTTGACAGGTAAAATGGTTGACAGGTAAAATGGTTGACAGGTAAAATGGTTGACAGGTAAAATGGTTGACAGGTAAAATGGTTGACAGGTAAAATGGTTGACAGTTAAAATGGTTGACAGGTAAAATGGTTGACAGGTAAAATGGTTGACAGGTAAATGGTTGACAGGTAAAATGGTGACAGGTAAAATGGTTGACAGGTAAAATGGTGGACAGGTAAAATGGTGACAGGTAAAATGGTTGACAGGTAAAATGGTTGACAGGTAAAATGGTTGACAGGTAAAATGGTTGACAGGTAAAATGGTTGACAGGTAAAATGGTTGACAGGTAAAATGGTTGACAGGTAAAAATGGTTGACAGGGTAAAATGGTTGACAGGTAAAAATGGTTGACAGGTAAAATGGTGACAGGTAAAATGGTTGACAGGTAAAATGATGGACAGGTAAAATGGTTGACAGGTAAAATGGTTGACAGGTTTAAAATGGTTGACAGGTAAAATGGTTGACAGGTAAAATGGTTGACAGGTAAAATGGTTGACAGGTAAAATGGTTGACAGGTTAAAATGGTTGACAGGTAAAATGGTTGACAGGTAAAATGGTTGACAGGTAAAATGGTTGACAGGTAAAATGGTTGACAGGTAAAATGTTGACAGGTAAAATGGTTGACAGGTAAAATGGTTGACAGGTAAAATGGTTGACAGGTAAAATGGTTGACAGGTAAAATGATGACAGGTAAAATGGTTGACAGGTAAAATGGTTGACAGGTAAATGGTTGAGGTAGGTAAAATGGTTGACAGGTAAAATGGTTGACAGGTAAAATGGGTTGACAGGTAAAATGGTTGACAGGTAAAATGGTTGACAGGTAAAATGGTTGACAGGTAAAATGGTTGACAGGTAAAATGGTTGACAGGTAAATGGTTGACAGGTAAAATGGTTGACAGGTTAAAATGGTGACAGGTAAAATGGTTGACAGGTAAAATGGTTGACAGGTAAAATGGTTGACAGGTAAAATGGTTGACAGGTAAAATGGTGACAGGTTAAATGGTTGACAGGTAAGGTAAAATGGGTTGAAGGTAAAATGGTTGACAGGTAAAATGGTTGACAGGTAAAATGGTTGACAGGGTAAAATGGTTGACAGGTAAGTAAAATGGTTGACAGGTAAAATGGTTGACAGGTAAAATGGTTGACAGGTTAAAATGGTTGACAGGTAAAATGGTTGACAGGTAAAATGGTTGACAGGTAAAATGGTTGACAGGTTAAAATGGTTGACAGGTAAAATGGTTGACAGGTAAAATGGTTGACAGGTAAAATGGTTGACAGGTAAAATGGTTGACAGGTAAAATGGTTGACAGGTAAAATGGTTGACAGGTAAAATGGTTGACAGGTAAAATGGTTGACAGATAAATTAGTAGGCAAGTAAAATGTTGGATTGATGAACATGTTGATAGTTAAATTGGTAGAACGGTAAATTGTTGAATATGTAAATTGTTTGACAGATATATTGATAAACAGGTATTATGGTGGACAGTAAGGTTTGTCGGTTTCTAAAAACCGAAAATTATGGAATTAGAAAACCGGTTTTTAAGTAAAAAAAGTCGGTTTTTGCAGTATAAATGGAAAATGACAAGTATAGCCAAATATAAAAGATAGATGAAAGTTTCAATAGCATTTGGAATCTTATCAGTCTGCTATAGTTCCCAGAAAGGTTTTATGTTATATTATGTCTTATGTATATATTACTTTGAATTTTTTTATTTAAATTAGTATGACTTCTTCTTGAAGAAGTAACTTTCTTTACTCAAACTTAAAAAAAAGTTTTTAGCCTTTGAAGCCACAAATAAAAGAACAAAAAACTTAGAATTATTATATCAGGCTTCAAAAACAATTAAGCCTAGATCGGTTGCAAGTAAGAGAGTATTTTCTGTTTCGAAAAATTTTGAGTGCAAACAAAGGACACTTCTAAATAACAATTCAATAGAAGTTTTCAGTTTTTTGAAATCATATTTTATTAAACAAAAAATTAATTAGAATTTTTAAAATTAATTAATTAAAACTGCTTGGAATAGAAAATACTCGGGGTTTAGCCTAATTGTTTTAACTATATTATATAACTGTATCTAATAGTTTTTAATATTTTTTTAAAAATTTAATAAATGTTTTTTTATTTAAAAATGTATTATTTTCATTTATTCGAACTCTTTTCTTTCACTATCATGAAAATATTTATATTCTTATATGTATGAATAACAAATAATGATTTTCACAGTTATTTATTACAGATCAACTATTATTTTTTGTGCTATTAATTAAAATTGAAATAATTTTGTTTACTATCCATAAAATTGAACAATTATTGAATTCACTTAAATACTGCTTCAAATCGCACTAAATTTGCGGATACATTTTTGTTATTGCAGAATATTCGAGCAAAAATTTATTTTTTATATAAAATTCAAAAACCGGCTGAAACCGGTTTTCTGGTAAAATTAAAATTTGAAACCCGGTTTTCTGAAATGTCGGTTTTTGTATAAACCCAAGTGGATAGATATATTGGTGGGCAGGTAAATTAGTAAGCAAATAAAATGGTGGTTTGATAAACAGGTTGATAGTTAAATTGCTAGATAGGTAAAATGATAAGCAGGTTAATTAGTGAGCCGGTTAATTAATGTACAGATAGAGAGCTAGATATATGATCATATAGACAGGTAGACTGGATATAAAAATATGCATTTTTGTTTAATTTTTTTCATTGAAAGTGAAACACTTCAAAGCTAGTTTCATAGCTCCACATTTCATATCTCTAATCCTTACAGAGTTATACTACAAAAAACAGAATCACATCAAATATATAACAAATAAAATAAATCTATCAATTCCACCTCGTCTCCTCTACGCTTCATCATTTGGCACTATTTTAAAATCTGCTAGATTTTTCCATATATAAATATTCATGCTTTTCATATATTTTTCACATTTTCATATTTTTATATTCATATTCGGAACATGTTTGAAACTCACTAAATGATGAATAGTCATGGAAAAAACGTGCTAAAATATTTCGCACGTATAAATAAATTAAAAACACATATTTGACGACATTACTCTATAAATGTATGTATGGAAAAAAATTGGGAAAAAATATTTTTTGTAGTTTTGTAAAGAAATTTAATTTGCTAGTGTTTGAATTTTATTCGTAGATTGATTCGTGTCAAGTAATTGA
>NW_020539726.1:36665749-36686474 GCF_003426905.1 Ctenocephalides felis | reverse complement strand
ATATTGAATATCAGATATTAATTTGAAACATTTTCACACCATGATTTATTCATATTTCTAATCCTATATCATTGTGATTAAAAGCTAACCGAATCATAATGGACACTTGGACTGACATTTGTTTCTGTATCTAAATCTTGATCTGAATAGTAATATATATATATATATATATATGTTTAATTTGAGTTTAATATTCGGGCGTAACATCAATAAAAATAGTATTAATAGTAATACTATTTTTATTGATGTTACGCCCGAATATTAAACTCAAATTAAACATATATATCAACATCAAATTCAAGAATATTCAAAAATATATATATATATATATATATATATATATATATATAAATAGATAGATAGATAGATAAATAACTATATTTGAAACGTTGCAACTAAATGTCATCCACAAAAAACTATTTTATTTGGAATGACAAAAATTAAGGCTTTAAAATTCGTTCAACGAACAAACGTATATAAGAAAAAATGTTATAAACTTAGAAAATGTGAAGCCGAAAAATTGTTTGCACTATTTTATTTTATGTATAATTTCATTAATGAATATTTCAGTTAATTTTATCTATGGCGCATTTCATTTCGAATTCAATTTCAAAAAAATAGTTGCGTAATTTACACAAAATTTGAAAAGTGCTCCCGTATAGTCACAGTCTAAACGCATTTGCAAATAATTCTGTGCGACATTTTCACTTATACTGTGCTAAGCTTGGCGGCATTTTCACATTTTTCAATAGTTTTCACAAAATTGGAAAAGTGCCCCAGTACATAAACGGTCTAAACGCACTTGGGTAAACATTTGTACCAGAGTGGCGCTTAGACTGTGCTTAGCCTGGGTAATTTTTTGAATTTTTGGACATTACTACTGCACGATATTAAATTATCAAGCGGGGGTTCCTTGAACTCACGAGAAATATATTAAGAATCGACACATTATATATGTATAAAATATGTAACAAGAATGTTTGTCTCGAATAGACTCCTAACCTGCTGAACCGATTTTAACTTTAGTCACATGTATCCCTTAACCATACCATAGAATAAGTTTTCCATGTATCCTTTACCTTTACCTGCGAGTGAAATAGATGTCGCCAGTATTAAAGTCAGAGAGAGAGAGCAGTGGCGTAGTCGTACATTGGCAATTAGTTGTTCCATTCATCCAGTGTACACCTCGACTCAGACGATTTGCTACCAGCTGTTTGATGTCTCTAAAGAGATAAAATACATTGACAGAGACATCAATGGTCTCTGATAGAACATAGGACAGATCTAACTAGACTTGGTCTTTGACAAAGCTCTGAAAAATTAACTGAAATAAATATTATGAAGTTTTTAATATTGTTCTTAAGACTAGGGAAACTGTGTTGGATCCATATTGGAAAAATAGTACACACTTTATATATAGTAATTACATATGTCGGCATGATCATTGAACTTACCATAAAGCAAAGTGCCACCTAAACTTAATTTTTATTTTTTTATAATGCAAAATTAAAAAAACAAATACAACTCTAAATTTTCACACTCTTACAAGCTATACGCTAATAAGAATCCAGACAAGATCTCTCGAAAGGCTAGAAAAAAGTTTTTCAAAATTCTTCTTAGATTCTCATTGTATTTTTAATAGTTCCTCATAAGAAACTTGCAAAATGTTATTGGATTCTTACTAAAATCATATTAGATTAAGATTTTAGATTAGATTAGATTAGAGTAAAATTTTCATATAACCTAATAAGATTTTTATTCACTTCTTATCAAGCACTTCGAAGATTCTTATTAGATTTTTATTAAAGACAATATAAGAATCTTATAAGTTCTCATAAGATTCTTATATTGTCCTTTTATATTCTTATAATTCAATTCATTGTATTTTTTTGTATTTTTTCTTTTTTGCACATATCAATTTTGTAAATAAGACATTAAAGTCTTGATTAACAAAAATAAATTATGAAAAAATATATATATTCTTATAAGACTTTTATTGCATTCTTAGATGCATTTAGGTTTGCAGTAGATTTTTACTAGATTCTCATATGATTAAAGATGAAATCTTTTTGTAAACTCATAAATAACGTATAATGAAATTTTTTGTTTCTTTATTATAAAAATTATAATAAGTAAGTTATTGTAATCGTTCAAAATCGAAATTGATATTCTTTGTATATCTTCACGTTTTAAAGGTTTCTGATAATTTTGGCATACCTCAGAAAAAATTAATGTGTATATGTATGTATGGATACAATTTTTCGTCCACGTTTTTGGGTGCACGGATAAACCGATTTGAATGGTTCAAAAAGCATTTGATTTCTATTGATAAGTAGATGTGCTGATTAGTTTTTGGCAAAGGCAGGGCCAGCCGTTACGGAGATACGGAGCAAGGAGTGCAGAAAATACAAATCGAGTTTTTGAGAGAACGGAGTATCGGATTTGAATAATCCAAAAAACATTCAATTTGTAATGATTGGGAGAAGTGGTGATTAGTTTTTGGCAAAGACAGGTCTAGCCGTTTCGGAGATTCGGAGCTAAATATGCTAAAAATGACAGTTTCTGAGATAAAAAGCTTCCGATTTGAATGATTCAAAAAACATTTAGCTTGTGTTGACAATTGCTTTTCGAAAAAAAATTATTTATTCAAATTTTACTTTTCAAAAAAAAATTTTTTTGTATCTTGAAAATAATTCGGATTTTAATTTTAATTCTGGCTAAAGTTCTAAAGCTCACTTATATACTTTAAATAATTTTAACTTTTAATTGAGTTCATATAATTCTTATAAATATTGTACAATGTCCTTCGTTTTAAATTCGGTTGATTAAGTTTTGTTTATTTAAATACATGAAGTTTCAGCAATTTGGCTTAAGGCATAATGCCATACACCACTAGTTTCATAATATTTTGGTTTTCAATTATAATCAAGTTACAATTCAATAAGACTCCAGACAGAATATAATAAGAAACTAGCAAAAACCTAATGAAATCTAATAAGAATTTATTATAAACTTTATCAAATATTTTAAATTTTATTTATAATCAAGTTTTGATTTTTTGATGTTTGATTGATTGAATTTTGAAAGACCAATTTGTTGTAAAACACGTTAATTAAAACTTTATGTATTTATTTTATATTAATTACTAATTAGTGATTTTATTTTATAATGATTTTGGATTAACTCTATTTTGTTTATATCATAAATCGGATGCTTTGATTTGGCGCGAACATACTCCGGCCTTGAAATATATTTCTTAGAATTTAATTTTTAGAATTTAATTTAATAACAATTTATGTTAATATATGTTAAAATTTGAATTGTCAAAGTATGCGAATCTTGACAGAATCTAATAAGAAGCTAGCTAGAACTTATAATCTTATAAAATTCAGTTCAAATTTAATAAGAATCCAGTGGGAATCTAATATATTTCTGACAAAAATCGAAAAAGATTCAAGTAAGAATCTAATAATATTTTGACAAGACTGTAATAAGATACAGGTGAAATAAGATTCTATATTCTATCATCAGATAAGATTCTAGTAAGAATGTAGTATGATCTTTTAAGATCTAATAAGATTGTTATAATATTGTTATCAAATTCTTGTAAAAATTTGATAAGGTCCAAGAAGTTATAACAAATTATAATCTAATAGGAATCGAGACAGAATCTCGTAAGAGCCTTGCTATAAGTTTCTGAAAATTATTGTTATAAGATTCTGAGAAGATTGATTTTTCTAATGATTCTTATAAGATTTCTATAATTTTTATTGGATTATTGTTAATTTCCATAAGATTCTTACCGGGTTCTCTCAGATTCTTTGAATTCTGGCTGGAACATTTTTTATTCATGCTGGATTCTTGTTAAATTCTAGGTAAATGCATTTAGTTTCGTAGCAGATTTTACTAGATTCTCTATATGATTAAAGGTAAAAACATACAATTTGTTTCTCTAATTTAATATTTTTTCTTTATAAGGAAAAAACAACAACCCTGAATGTTCACCCTCTCAAAAATGTTCAATAATTATTCGAAGTATACAAGTGAGCTTAAAAACTTTAGCTAGAATTAAAATTAAAATTCAGAATATTTTCGATATTAAAAAAAATCAATCGATTTTTGAACGATTACAATAACCAACCCCACGATAAGTTAATAAGATTGTTATAATATAGTTATTAGATTCTTGTCTAAAATGTATAAGGTTTAACATATTTGAATCTAGTTTTAAGAATCTATACACAATCAAGCAAGAAATTTCTAAAAATATTGTTACAAAATTATAATAATTAAGATTTTTATTTAATTCATATTCCCTCATAGGGCTCTTATTAGATTGCTATTAAATTCTTATAAATTCTCATAAGATTTTTATTAGGTTCTTTTTAGATTATTATAAGACGATTCCTATATCATCGTTATTAGGTTCTTATTAGATTAGATTTTTAATCTGACTGAATTTTTATTAGATTCTTGGTAGATGCAAATTGGTCCATACTAAATTCTTACTAGATTCTCAAATGATTAGAGGTAAAATTTATTTGCAAACTTGTGAAAGCATATAAAAACAACAAAATGTTTTTTTATTATAAAAAAAAACAAAAACATCCCTAAATTTTCACTTTGTCACTACCAACTGCTTTTACCTAAAAATCATTTTTTTTCGTTTGATTTTTTATTACAAGTCTAGTTGTATATGTCCATAGGTAAAAGTAGACGACGTACTTTTGCCATTTCAACTGGAAATCCAGATACGACATGTACAAAAACAGAAACAAAGCTTCATCCGATTCATTTAGACATTTTACGAATGCCTTTGAAATGTTTCCAATTACGAGACGAATTAAAAGTTACGTAAAATCGAGATTAAAATTAAATACCTGACAACTGGGATAAAATATAATTTAATTTAACAAATCGAAGGTTGTCGAATCGAACTTGTGCACCGGTATAAAAACCGGTATTTACCTAAAAATACCGGTTGATACATGTTACACTTGAGATAATTTTTTTGAAATTATTCAAATTTTAGATCTCATAATCCTTTGAAAACAATATATATCTTTAGGTCGTTCTATTGTAAAAACATGTGCCAAAACTATCTCGACTAAATATATAAATATAATCGGAATTTAAATAAATAAAACCGATTTTTTCTGTATTTTTTTAATTAATTACCTTCATGTTGCATTTTATAAAAATCCACAGTTGACTAAATATTTCCAATTTATATAAAAATGTTCAAAAAAATTATTTCTCGATATACTTTCTTTTATGATAGAAAGAATTAATTGTTCTCAATTTGTTTGTCGTATTGTATTGTATCGGTTTTTCTCATTTTATCTTTTTTTCTGCTATTGTTAAGTTGACAACAATTGAGCAACTCACACGAAGAAGATAAAGGGGAAAAACTAATCTTGGGGAAAAAATAATTTATCTAGAAACACAATACATGGGGAGATATGATCAGAAGATTTTTATTATAATACTTCCGAAATTAATAAAATATTCTGTATGTTATTCATTGTAATTGTTTATCGGTAGTGAAATTTATGAAAATGTCTTTTTGTTTGCCGTGCGTTCAGGCGTATTTTACATATAAACAAGCAAAGAAAAATGTTATGATAACAAAATCTTCGAATAAGATCAAAATACATAAGAAGTAGAAAATATATAAGAAAATGAGTAGAAAATACATAAGAAATGTAGTGAATTCTTTAATTTATTAACATTTTATCCGCTATCAATTTATATTAATCTATTTTTAAACCGAGCATTTCTTTCTTATCTCATTAAAAATTACATCCTCGTCTTTGTGCCCAGAAAAGTGCAAAACTTTTCCTAAATATTATTTTATTCTCCAGCAATTAGGATTATCATGAATGTGTGCTCGTGCATAATAAGTTAATTCATTCAACCTTATGTAATTTTTCAAACAAAGTTATTTACGTCACAAGGAGGAAAAAAACAAATATTTTTAAAGAATTTTTCACTCCAGATAATCTTCCCACGCTTAAATATATTTTTAATTAAAGCAGAAAAATTTAATACAGTGACAGTATTAAAAAATGGTAATAAATTGTCGTGTATCAAAAGAGTATGGGGAGTAATTCTGTTACGAAAGTGATTTTAGTAAATATTTTGCATGAGTTTAGTGATTATTTTGATAGGAAATATGTAAATCTTTTATGCATAGAGAATTTATAAGTTATTCAAAAGTTCGATATTGAAAAATGTAGTAATTGGCAATGATCGAAGTATTCGAAGAATTTGTTTTGTAAATATTGACTCAACGATGGAGACGCCTTGTTCAAAATTTCACAAAGAAAATTCAAATTTGTTTTTATTACATCCGAAAATAAACATGTTTTATGTCTACTTTCGGTCCAAAACATTATAAGATATATTTTATTTTAAATCTAACTTAAATAAATATTAAGGTGATCTTAAGTTTTCACAAATCTAATAAGGTTATAGGTAGAATGTAATTCGAAACTTTCAAAATTGTTATAAGAATATTATATGAAAATCTCATTATCATTCTTTTTAGATTTTCATAAGATTTGTCTTATTAGGTTTTTATTGCACTCTCTTAAGATTTTTATATGATTCTCATTGGGACTTTCTTACATTCTGATTTGTTTCTTATAAGAATCTTTCCGATATCATTTTAGTTTATTATCGGAATCTTATTGGGTTATATTAATATTACATACTGACTAAATTTTATTTTTATGAAAATTTTATTGGTATCTTGTAACGTTCTTGACGCAATTTTGAGATATCAATCTTATATGTTTCTTCTTAGTTTTGGATTAGCTCCTTAATGGTTGTTCTTAGATTTTCGATTTCTATAAAATTTTTGCCAGAATTTATTTAATTTATTTTGTCGAAATGTCATTGGATTTTTATTGTGTTAGTTATTTTTATTGAATTTTTACCAATAATATTACATTCTGTCTAGGTTCGTATTCCGAGATTCCTATTAGCTTCTTATTAGATACCCATTAGGTTCTTATTGGACTCTTATAAGATACTTATTGTATTCTTTTTATATTTTTATAATATTCTTCTTAGATTATGATTAGCTTGTCGTATGATTCTTATTAGGTTCATATCAACTCCCAAAGAAAAAACCCGATTTGCTCATTTTATATATTTTTCTCGATGTTTCAAGGCATTCTGAATCGAATAAGACCAAATTTGAAAAAAGAAGGTATGTGTGTGTGAACAGCTTTCTTTCCATAAATCGACGTTTTCTCAAAAGACCTATTTTAAAAATTTGAAGTATCTCGATGAGGACTTTGTGTTTGTCTGTTTTGCGTGACGATCAGCCAGGCCGTTTCTTTGTAATTAGCAGAAAAGTGAGAAAAAATTGTCTACGTTCTAGCCAAAAATTCTGAATCGATTTTAAAAATACAAAAGCCGTTTGAAAGATATTATTTGAAAATCGTGCTGATTAGTTTTAGATAAGAATTGACCGGGGCGTTTCTTAGTAATTAATGTTAAAAAAAATTATTTGATGAAACTTTTTATGTTGATAGATATCATGGTCTTTAGGAACATACTAAAATATTACGGCTCTACAACAAGTAGCTTAATTTCAAAAATTCATCAACTTTTGAACAAATATTATAGTCAAAATTTGTATCAAAAGTTATTTTTGTGATGTGATAAGTCTATCAAGTCAATTAGAAATAGATTCGGAATTATCAAAAAAGTAAAACAGTCTACAAAACTTCTCTGGTTGTGTAATCTTATATAGAAAATTCTTCTGTACGAGTGTATGATTTGATACTTCTCCTAAACGGTTATTCGAATTTTGATAAATCTTTTTAGAGTCTGTCAAAGAAAATTTTCAAATTTTAATGAACGATAAAAACTATAGTAATATTGTAGAAATAAATGGCAAAAATTACATACAAAACACTCATCATTGTTTGATATTGAAAACATTTGAACTGTCATCTGCTAGAAATGTCACTTCACTTGAAATTTGAATTTAGCTAAAATTATGAGCCTAGATAATATTAGAATATATTATACAAGAAAAATGTAATGTCTACATTATTATTGCCGAAAAGCAGCTGACATATGCCAGGAATTAAAATAATATAAGATACAATCAACAGTATAAGTTTGGCAGATGAAATTATATAATTCAGTTTAATAAATAACGCAACAAGTCCAAAGCTGCATTAACATTATTGTTTTTAAACTTATACATGTCGCATTTTCGTTTACGAAATTATTTAAATACAAAAAAATATTTCTAATTACTTAAAAATGATTTAGAATTTTGTTTCATGTGTCAAAAATTCATTTGTTAGGCATCGGATATGGAATATTTAGCAAGTTGATCTTAGATTGAATAGTGTACATACGAACTAGATATTACAAATGTAATTCACTTAAGATTTGAACATAAACAATAATGTTTATTAAATTATTAGTAAGAAAAATGTACTTAAGAAATTATAATTGCCAAAAAGCAATTACGACTAAATTATTGAATCAATTATGTTGTGTGGTAAAATCAAGTGTGATAATGTTCTTTTACCGAAGATACTATATTATTTTTTTCTGAATTTCTTATACTGCTTATGCTAAGACAATAAATGAATAACAAAGGCAGGACATCAAATAGGATATTAAAAAGTATAGGATGGGATATTAAAAATAGTTGGAACTTTTGAATTGTAGACGTGGGTACAGGGCAACGTCTGTCGGGTCATCTAGTATATATATATATATATATATATATAATATATATTCTCGAACATCAGCGTGTATCATTTTTGCGTACGGGCGTTCAAAAAATATAGAATTCCAATCACGTTCTTTTACTATGGAGTTCCTCTATGTTTCCGCATGTACATAAACGGCCATATATATATATATATACATATATATATATATATATATATATATATATCCTTTGGTTCGTTTAATAGTGAACAAAAAGCTTTCGGTGTCGTTGTCAGAAAAAGAGAAAAGAACTTTTCAATATGAACCGCGTCAGCATTACGCACCGAATGGCTAAAACATAAACGTTCATTCAAATTGGAAAGGAAAAAGAGACCAAAATAGGCCAAAAAGGCTAAAATAAAGGGAACAGAACACGACTAATAATCTGAGGTCATGTATAGGTGACACGTGTCATCGTCATCACAAATAGAGATCATAGATGAGGTCAACTTTGGATGGATAGATGGGGAAAGATGTAGTGTTCTAGGAAAAATTAAAGTTGAAACTGATTAGGATTAAATTTATTTAGTTGTTTACTTCTATAAAACTTATTTGCTACTGTACAAGATAACATTTAATCAAAAAGAAATACATCATATAACAATTTTGAATAATGTTCATAAGTAATATGGTAACACTCCTGATGCACACATTTATTGGTGTCAACCATTATAAACATTTATATAATGATAAATTATAAATTATATATTTATAATAGCATGAAAAAATATGTATAATATTTAAATACGATAAAGTAATTCAAGCCATACTTCAAATATGACATGATCGGTTTTTCATTGTAATTAGCATTTACGACTTGAACCTTCATTAGAAAAATGAAGTAATTGCTGATTAATAAATTCTATAATATTCGTTCACACAGTGGATTATGTTAAATAACGCCTAAACAAATATAGTTTTTGCAACTTCACTCATCATGTAATAATTGAGTTTGAAGAACTTGATGTTTTTAAAATTAACATACATTCATTGACTGCTTGTATTTTTTTTACTTTATCGCTGCGGATGCAGTTTCATTCTTTGAACAGCTGTAAAGTCTGTCTTGTCTAAAAAAATATTTTCCATTTTAATAACTTCAAAGATTTATAAAAACTACGAATAATATAGAAATAATTTCTAATCAATGAACTTACGTTTAGTACACGGCACAAATGTTTAATTCGTTTTATTATTTTCAAGGAACAGGTTAAAATATTCTTTTGATTCAGGCATTTTTTATTGAATCGAGTTTTGTACTAAGATGTAACTTTAAAATGTTTATTTATCTATGCCAATGTCGACTCTTATCTTATATTATTGCCGTAACGCACTTCCGTTGCATTTGTATGGATTTAGACCTTAGTCGCGCCTAAAGAAATTTTACTTCAAAAACAAATAATTTTTTTTTGGTAATTTTGAATTTTTGACTCCCCTTAGGGTGAGTTATAGTAATCGCAAAAAAATCGAAAATATTTTTTTTTGCATATATTTACGTTTCAAAGGTTTCTAAACATTTTGGCATACCTTAGAAACAATGGTTATATGTGTGTGTATTTATGTATATGTGTGTTTGTGTGCGGATATAAATTTTTGTTTGCGGACGATTTCAGAAACACGGTTCAACCGATTTTAATTATTCGAAAATCATTCGATTGCTGTTGATAAGAAGACGTGCTGATTAGTTTTTTTGTAGTTTCCGATATTTTTTAAAAACTTTGAAATTTCTTTCATAATCATATCAATTAATTCAAATTACAAAATATTTGATTTTCGGCCGTCAAATGGCATTTTTCAATACAAGTAAAATATTTTTTGAATCATTCAAATCGGATGCTCCGTTTTCTCAAAAACTTGATTTTTATTTTCTGTACTTTTTGCTATGGATTTCCCAATCGGCTAGACCTGCCTTTGCCAAAAACTAATCAGCACGTCTCCTTATCAGTAGAATTTGAATGCTTTTTAAAATCGGTTGAACGGTGCTCCCAAAATCGTCGACGAAAATTTGTATCCGCACACACATACATACATCCCTTTTTTCTAAGGTATGTCAAAATATTCAGAAACCTATGAAACGTAAATATATACAAAAATTTTCATTTTCGATTTTTTTGCGATTACTATGACCTGTCTACGAGAAGTGACAAAATGTTATATATATGTTTAATTGAATGTATATTTTTGAATTGAATTGATATGATTTTTTTGTTTTAAAAACAGTAATTTAGGTTGGAAAAATTGTTTTAATGCATTCATTTATCATGCTTATTATTTTTAAGCCAATGGAGACGTTGACTCAGATTTTTGTGAGACATATACATTTGTCTGAGTATGTCTGAGTGTATTTGTCTGTAAACCTAAGAAAATGTGTGTATATATGTATGTATATGTGTTTGTAGACATAGACAACCGAGTATGAGTCGTAAAGCAATTAATGTCATCGAACTGGATCATCAATCAATGTAATTTATATCTGTCGCCCCAACATCGGCGGTGGAGCACCCCTCAAGCAAAATGTGGCCATGTACATACATACATACATACATTCATACATTTCAATGGATCTCTAACCACCAACCATCCGTCTATACATGACAATATATATATATATATATATATATATATATATATATATATAATGTATACATCATAGATTTGTATGAAAGCAGCCAGCGACTGTGTCGTATACATAAAATGTATTATCTGCAATAATGAATTCAAATTTATGCACATATGTTATAAATATCATTAACTATTTATACTTTGGATATATGGGATATATGGGATATTTATATTTATATTTCGTATCGACTACTAAGCTAACACACACGTACATATATATATATATATATATATATATATATATATATATATATATATATATATATATAAAATCAAATTTTACTTGATTTAGATCAATTCGTATCATGCAGAGATCTACTATGATACAATATGTATGAACAGAAATTTTAATGAAAATAGAACAATAATTTTGACTTGTTTCGCCTGGCATTTTGCCTTAGGCAAGTAGTAATAATTGACTTAAAAACCAAAATTGAGATTTAGATATTTAGATGCCATTTTCAACTGCACGATTACATATATCAAGTTCTTCATATAATTTAATGATTCAATTAAAGTTAACATTTTATACACAACTAAAAGTTTTGTAGTTTATTTTTCCGCACGTTTCACAAGTTTTGACTATCAGCTTGTCGTAGGGCCGTAATATTTCAGTACGTTCTATAAGACCATGATTTCTATCGTCAAAAAAAAATTTCATAAGAATCGGTTTAAATTTTTTTTCAACAGTAATTACAAGAAAACGACTCGGTAGATCTTTACCTAAACCTAATCAGTATCATTCGCAACCATTGAATGGAATTAAAAATTTTGAAACCGGTATAGCCGTTTTTGAGAAAACCTTGATTTAAAATCTGTTCTCGCACACACATACTCTTTTTCCAAATTTGGTCTCATTTGATTAGGAATGGCTTGAAACGTCCAGGAGAAAACACACAATTAGCGTTTTTTTGGTGAGAATCCTATTAAGAATCTTAAAGAACCCAGTAAGAATCTAATATAAACATGATAAGTTTTTAATTAGGTTCTTATGAGATTCATATAATATTTTCATCAGTCCTTATAAGAATCTTATCAGATTTGTAGAAGAATCTCATGAAAAATAGCCAGGATATGATTCGAGGACATCTCTTTGTTTACTAACTCGCAATCTTCTTTTTTAGAGTAAAATATATAATCTAATAATCTATAATTAACTGTAATTTAGTTTACATGGGAGAAACAAACCAGAATTCAATTAAACGTTCACAACACAAAAATAATTTTAAAAATCCAAAACAATTTAAAACAATGCTTGCGGAACACATTAATAATTTAAAACACTATATAGACTGTTGCAAACCAATTTTAATACAAATCGAACAAAATTTGTTTAAACAAAGAATTATAGAAGGATCTTTTTTAACTATTTATAACAATAGAACAATAAGTGAAAGGAATGAACTCAACATACTGTGCGACACAAACCTATTTTAATTATACACTATTTACAAATTTTTTATAAAGCAGAACGAATAAATCTTTTGTTTTATTTTTCTTTTTTTTGTGTGATTATCTTTTATTATAAATATTGCTATGTGATTTTTTTTAGGAAAATTTTCCTTTTCTCTTTTTTCGTCACACAATTATGTCACAACTATTATATTTTGAATATTAACTATTGTTTTACGATATATGATGGATTATACACCTACGGGTAAAATCTGAACGAAATAAGAAATATCATGTACACATTTATATTTACTGAAATATATTTATTTATTATTATTATCTTATAAAGCCACAAAAAATCAATTCCCACTTCTAAGCAAATCGTTTCAGGACAATTTCACAATATGAGTACCTCAGTACGATTTAATACTAATCCGACGATTGAAACATTAATACATCGTCTCTCGATGAATGTCTGCGAATTTCTTTTTTCTGACTCAAATGAAATATTTTTTTCTATTTTCGTGTATTTTGTGATCATGATGATGAGGTAGACTCGAAGAGGTTGAGGTTTTGTCTGACGTGGAACACTTAGCACTTCAGACACATTAATTTTATCTTACGTGAGAGATTTTGTTCTTTAAGCGATTTTTCTTAAGGTAAAAACATTACGAGGAGGATTGGATGATTTATATATATATATATATATATATATATATATTTATATATATATATATATATATATATATATATCTATATATCCGGCCACGGTTTGCTGCGTCTTCTATTAAAAACCACTGGATTGAATTGTGGAATCAACAGTTCAATACTATTGAGCAAAATTTGGCTATTTTTAAAAATTTATTATACACTATTGACATTGCATCGTATTTTTTTGCTAACATTCCAACATGTCTTATGATGATGTATTTAGAAATGCTTTTATTAATCACATTTAACCAAAGGGCACTTGGTATAGCCTTTAATATTATTTTTGCAAATTGTCCAAAATTATCTGATATTTGGCACGGATCGGTTTTGTAGTATTTTGTTTTTTGCTCAAATTTGTGAGGGTCGAGTAAACTATTTCGCTAATAAATTAATAATAATTTTTATGAAAATAATTATTATAAATTATAAAATTATTAATAAACATTATATGATGTACACAAAATACTTTATAATAAATATTTGTGAAACAAAATACTTATAAATTTGTTTAAAAAATATATTATATGTGAAGACACTCAAAAAATTGTTAGACAAAATACTTTATCCTGAAAATACCTGAAAATTTGTGAATTTTATTATATGAAAAGACACTTATAAATTTGTAAACAAAATACATATATCATAAATATTACTTAAAATTTATGATACAAAATACTTATATTGTAAAAATACTTATGCATTTGTTTAAAAAAAACTTTTAAATTTGTTGAATAAAACATTTTATCATTAACATTTTACTTACAGTGTAAAAATACTTATTAATTTATTAACAAAAAAATACATAAAACACTTATAATAAAAAACACTTACAAATTTATGGAGCAAACTACTAATATTTAAAAAAAATAATTGAAATTAACTAAAATTAAATAAGTATAAATATTAAATTATACAAAAATTTGTAAAATAATGCATGGCCCTTATTAAAATAATAGCATTAATAATATAATAAATACATAAATTACACTTTATAGTTTATAGTTTATATGGCAGATACCGCGATTTATTCAAATGTCTCTCCAGAGCAACTTGCCTTATATTGACGAATATACTCGTCATGGTTCGTTATATATCTTATAATGTCATGATGGGCCGTTGCTAAGGACTTATTGATAAAAACAGAAATATGAAATATATTCAGCTCTCGAACACTTCGACTTGACTTGAATACTAAAATAAATAAATCAGAGAGAAAAGAAAACACTAAATGTTTTTTTTGTACTGTATAACATTAGTCAATCAATAAATAGGATGTTTGTTATTCTGATGGCAGAGCTTGTTATTGTGAATTTAAATATAATATAATAGAATTTTTTTCTAAATATATTATGCGTAATACAGAAATTATTTTCAGTATAATTTTAAATATTGTAAAGTTAATTAATTTGGTTTTAAAAGACAACACAGAATTGAAAATATTTAACATCCTGAAACCGTTCTTGTTTCCATAATACCAAAGGATTACAAATAAATACCTTTATGGGTATATAGGCGCAAACATACATATATTAAATGAAAAATAAAATAAATAGTGCCTTAATTTCCCTTGTTACTTTACAAACAATTGAACAAGGGCGGAATTAAAATTATATTTAGAAAGAGGATTGTTGAACTCATTTCAGTATCATAACAGGGTTTCCTAAATATATATTCTCAAGGGGTCGATTATTATTATTAAATATTTAATAAAAATCTTGTATTCCTGAAATTGTAGAAAATTGTCTTGAAAAATAAAAATACTGGGAATTGAAAGCCGAAGCACAAAATAAAAAATAAAAGAGCCGAAGCTTGATAAGTAAAAAGTGAACAAGAGACATGTAAATTATTTAGATTTCTCTTAAAATTTTATTTTTAATTTTCAATAACTATCATATAATTTAATGTATGATATAATAATGTAATTTTATAATGTGTTATTTAAATTTTAACTTATTCTCATATACGTCGGCAGCAAATTCACTTCAGTTTTAAATCAGCATTTTGTGCGGAATGCATGCAATCCGCATTGCTGCAATAGTATGAGAGCTGGTGGAAATTATTTTACTTGCTTCGGCTTAAAAACTAATACTGTGTGAAGTTTAAGCATAGAGTATTGTACTTTTTGTTTCATTTTGTCGTGAATAAAGTATTTATAAAAAACTAGTGGTGCATGGCATCGTGCCTTAAGGCATATTGCCGGAACTTTCCGTACCAAAAACTAAAATTTAAAAAAAATATTGATAAAATTTTAAATTGACCATGAAAAATTGTTTTCGCACACACATACATGAATTTTTTTTAATGTATTCCAAAATGTTCAGAAAGCTTTGAAACGTAAACATATATTTAAAAAAAAATATTTTTAATTTTTTGCCATTACTATAACTTACCCCTTTAGAAGTTAAAAAACTTATTAAAAAAGTATAAATTGTATAAAATAATTATTAGTATAAAAAGTATAAAAACTCTGTTCGTTTTTACAAATTTAAAAATGTCCTGGCACGTATCTTTTTTTTTCTGGCAAGCTAACTTAACACTCAACTTGTGTTGCCACATCACTTCCCTTTAACAATTTTTTTCACAACAAAGAATAATTTTCAATTAATTATATGTTGTACATTTTGTTTAATGATTAAGAAAAACAATAGTCCAATTCTAGGTGTCACTTACTATTACAAGATCACAATTATTTCATTGGAGTGCAATAGCTATTTTATATATAATGTCGTATATGGTAGCAGTACGGGCATAACATAAGGCACTGTAAAATTTTAAGTACTGATGAGTTGCACTTGTGAATAAAATAGGCGTAAAGTCCAACTAATGTTATTTTGACCTTTGTGCTATTTGGAGGTTAGGTTTTAACCGTTGACAGTATCAAAAGTTTGAAAAAAAAAACGCTCGAATAAACTCCATAAATTTAGCTTTTTGACGGTTTTGTAACTACTAAATAAAATAAGTGCATCGAGAATAGCTAGTTTTTAACGTACTCTTATTTGTAAAATTGTATCTTAACTATTATTATATTAAATTAAAATAATCGCAACAAAATTGAAAATGATTCTTCTTATATACCTTTACGTTTCAGATGTTTCTGAACGTTTTGGCAAATAATAAATAAATGCGTGTGTATGTATATGTGTGCGAAAACAATTGTTTATAGATGATTTCCAGAATACGGATCAACCGATTCGTATAATTCAATAAACATTCGATTTATATTGATAGGAAGAGTTGCTGATTAGTTTTTGCCAAAGGCAGGTTCAGCCCCTACGGAGATACGGAGCAAAGAGTGTAGACAATACAAATCAAGTTTTTGAGAGAACGGAGTATCTGATTTGAATGATCTAAAAAACATTCAATTTGTAATGATTGGGAGAAGAGGCGATTAGTTTTTGTCAAAGGCAGGTCTCGCCATTTCGAAGATACAGAGCTAAATGTGCAAAAATTGTAGTTTTTGAGAGAACTAAGCGTCTGATATAAATGATCTGAAAAAACTTTCTGCTAGTATTGACAAAATAATTACTTTTGGAAAAAAAATTATTACATCTTTTTTTATTTTCCATAAAATATTTTTGTAATTTTGGATAAAAAATTCCAGGCTAAGCACAGTCTAAGCGCCACTCTCGTACAAATGTTTTTGCAAGTGCGTTTAGACTGTTTATGTACTGGAGCACTTTTCCAATTTTGTGAAAACTATGTTGAAAAATGTAAAAATGCCGCCAAGCTAAACACAGTATAAGTGGAAATGTCACACAGAATTATTTGCAAATGCGTTTAGACTGTGACTGTACGGGAGCACTTTTTCAATTTTGTGCAAATTAGACAACTTTCAAATTTTTTTGAAATTGAATTCGAAATGAAATGACGATTGTTAATGTTCTGGAGATAAATTGATTTATGATTTACGATTTACATTTAACTAGCTCAGATATAACAAACAAGATAGCAAAAATAATGAAAGTTACAG
Source organism: Ctenocephalides felis (assembly GCF_003426905.1). NCBI lineage: Eukaryota > Metazoa > Arthropoda > Insecta > Siphonaptera > Pulicidae > Ctenocephalides > Ctenocephalides felis. The sequence continues at coordinate 36,669,034 of NW_020539726.1, read as the reverse complement.
TATTTGTAATATAATATATTTGAAAACGTTTAAAATTTCTCGAATATTTTATGACCGTACGGGAAGTTCCAGAAATTTGCCTTAAGGCACGATGACGTACACCACTAGTTATTACTTAATCTTCCTCTCACCCAGCCCTCAAACTATTCTCTCATCATGTTCTAGGACGCGGAAAATGAACATAATCTTTAAACCGCGGCCAGAGCTACAAAAATAAACATAAAAATGTCGAGAAAAAAAAATAAAACAAAAAAAAATTTGTTTTCCTACAAAATCTGTTGCAGCAACAAGAAACAAAGTGCATACAAAATTATGACCGAGTGTATACTCTAGTATACGGGAAAAAATAAAAATCGGCGATCAGGAGTCATAAAAACGTTGTTACTTTGAAATTACGAGAAGAACAAATTAAAGTTCGTGTCAGCTCGGATCGGCAAAGAGTAAAAAAAAATAAAGGATATAAAAATCGAATTAAATAAGGAACGAAAATGAAATGCAACACGCAAAAGGAATGAAAATTAAAAAGGAGTTCTGCAAAGGAGTTGCGAGTGCAGAATAATAACGAGGAATTTTCTTTATTGTTTTATATGTGGATAAGAATATACACACATATATATATATATATATATATATATATATACTAGCAAACTCGACAAACTCCGTTTCGCCACCAGATAGTTTTGTGAAAAAAATGAAGAAATTGTTTGTTTGTTTTATATATGCAAAGGAAAAATTTAATTTTATTATACAACAGTAATGAATTTATTTCGATTACAAAAATGAAGTGTTTTTAGTTGTATTTCTCTATGTAAATGAAAGTGAATCCGCAAATTATCCGTTTCATTGAAGTGCTCTTTGGTAAATCACATTTTTTGTTTTTTGGTCTGACGTTAACACAAACAAACTGGATGGTTTTCCAACTCAACGTATAACTGCCCATGTGAAAAACAATGATTTTCTAAATAATATATTTGAAACTTATCCCGCAAACACTAAGCGATTGGCCTTGCGACCTGTTAATTGTCATTGCGAACGCAAGGCGAACTGGAAATTACAATCGTTTGAAGTCAAACGGAAGACCAGTCGGAATCATTGGCATGTCACCAAATCGCCAGCAATTTTTGATTGAATAGTGAAATTCAGTGCGTGTACATCATTATTATTTGCGGCAAGAATTGCTCGTTGACTTGACCAAGCATAATTCTGATAATTTTCACTAATGTCATTACTCGAATTTTTAATTATGGTGAGTGAAGTTCCAGCAATTTGCATTGAGGCACGACGCCATGCACAACTAATTATCTTAGCTATAAACCTTGCGGTGCCTGAGACCTTTCCAACGAATGCAAAATTGTCGAAATCTGTTCGTGCGTTCTGAAGTTATGTCGTCAGGAAGGAAAATCTGACTTATTTTTATATATATTTAGATATTAGTGTGGTCCTTAATATGGACATTTTCAAATTTTTAGCTTCTAAGGGCTCAAATGCTTCCAAAGTAATAAAAGAAAATCGTCTAAAAGTTTTAGCTCTCAATATTAACATTTAAATAGTCCTCAATTCAATTAAAACTTTTTATATTTTATTTATTGTATATTTTTTAAACAAATATCATTAAGTAAATTCTTGCGCACATCTGTGATAGCAGACTTGTAATTTTGATGGCAATTTATTACTGATAATTTGAGTGACAACTTCACTAATTAAAAAAATATCTTGCTGCAAAATTAATTTTGATGCCATGATGAAAAAATATTTCGTTAAACAGTCCACATGGATTTAATTCGAGGTTAAGTGAATTATAAATATTTTCAAAAGTCATAATATTTGAGTTCACAAATGCTATCACAGATGGCACAAGAATTTACTTAATGACAGATGTTAGTAATAAATATACGAAACTTTTAATTAAATCGCGGACTATCTAAATGGTAATATTGAGAGCTAAAACTTTTAGACAGTTTTTTCATTAATTTAGAAGCATTTGAGCCCTTGGGAGCAAAAAAATCGAAAATGACCATATTAAGGATCACTCTAATATATATAGGGTGTCCCAGAACTCAACGTCAAGGATATAAAATTAAAAAAGGCAAAGTAACCACCTATACTAAACAAAAGACGTGAGTAATATTGTCACGTTATATATTTATTCTGGAAAATTACAGTAGAATGAAATATATACAGGGTATCCCAGAACTCAACGTCAAGGAAATAAAATTAAAAAAGGCAAAGTAACCACCAATACTGAACAAAGACGTGTATGTATAATATAGTCACATTATATGTTTATTTTGAAGAATTACAGCAGAATAAAATATATACAGGGTATCCCAAAACTCAACATATACTTAGTCACATTATATATTTATTCATGAAATGTAATATATACAGGTTGTCCCAGAACTCAACGTCAAAAAATTAATTACGATGTTTGTCCGGAATAGACTCCTAAACTACTGAACCGATTTTAAATTTTTTGGCTCACCATGTGCATTTATATGCAACTTAGGTAATAGGTTATATTCAACATTAAATTTTATATTAAGAATATATAATTTTTAGAAATATCAATAAATTTTGACAGTTACAAACTAAAAGAAAACAAAACAATGTGAAATGACAGTTGTCAATATTTATGGAATCTGCGAAATAAATCAATTTATGATTTAAATATGATTTACATACCATGTTACTTCAGATACTAAAATGCCATTAAAAGATTATAAATCACAACATAAAAGCAAAATATTATATTTAACATTAAACATAAAATAATTTCAGTTCAAAAAAGGCGCAATGCCATGAAATGACATGCACCACTAGTCTATATTTTATTTGCTAAATTATGACACATGTAAAAAAGTATAAAATAATTTGTTAAATTTTTATTTATTTGATAAATTAATTTAATAAATTTAACAAATTCAAAATATATTTTTCAAACTGTCTAACCTGGTGTCATCTATTGTCAATCTGTGCATCTAACTTCATGTCGAACAAACTTCGATAAAACCTAACCTCACTTTTTGTATGTCTAAAAATGTTAAAAGTTGCACGAGAATAATAAAATATAGTAGTGAAAAATTAGTTTAATGTGTTTATGAATATTTAAAGCAAAAAAATAATTAATTATGGTTAGTATAATTAGTAAACATTTTTATTTGTAGTAATAAAAATTGTTTTACTTATATTGAAGCATTTGACATAAAAGATAAAATGTGATGTTATATTAATTTAAAATATTTTAGATATATTTTATATACACAATATAAATATATATTCATATAT
>NW_020539726.1:36633249-36663249 GCF_003426905.1 Ctenocephalides felis | reverse complement strand
AAGCCATTCGATTAATCTCGACGAGAACTATTGTGCGACGATCGGCCAAGCCGTTTCTTTATAAATCGCACAAACGTGAAAATTTTTTCGTCCACGTTTTAGTCCGCAATTCTGAACCGATTTTGAAAATTCAAAAACCATTCGAAAGATATTGGTTGGGAATCGTGCTGATTAGTTTTTGGTTGAGATCGGCCGGGCCGTTCTCTTGTAATAAAGTTTTAAAAAAAAAAATTCGACGATTTTTGATTATTTTTTTGACGGTAGATACCATAGTCTTCTAGATCATACTAAAATATTACGGCCCTACGACAACTGGTTCAGCTTTAAAAATTCGTCAAAGTTTGCAAAAATTGGTATCGTTGTTTTGACATTTGTCAAAATTAGACCTTTGATCGACGTTTTCTCAAAAACGCCTGAACCGGTTTCAGAAATTTAAAAGCCATTTGATGTATTTCGGCGAGGACTATCATTTGTCAGTTTTGGGCGACGATCTGCCAAGCCGTTTCTTTGTAATTTGAAGAAAAGTGTTAAACTTTTCGTCCACATTTAAGCTCATCCTACCGAACCGATTTTAAAAAATCAAAAACTGTTCGAAAGATATTAGTTGGGAATGGTACTGATTAGTTTTAGGTGAAAATCTACCGAGCCGTTTTCTTGTAATTAACTCTTGAAAAAAAATTTAAGCCGATTTTTATGGAATTTTTTTTAGCGATATATACCATGGTCTTATAGAATTTACTAAAATATTACGGCTTTACGACTAATAGTTTGATTTTAAAAATTTATCAAAGTTTGAGAAAATGAGTAGTTCTTTTGACATTTGTTAAAATTAAAATAAGACTATTTACTTGGTATAATGATAGAGTACTTGGTCTTGAACATAATAAACCATTGAAGTTCTGGAAACTGGTTCAATTATAAAAATTATTGATTTCTTTACTTTTAGAAAATACTCTGAGTTAATCTGTTTGTTTGTTTTCAATTATGTGTAATAAATCCACTCGGAATACTTTTAATCACTCATAAATTAAATTAGTATTTATTGATTAAGTCGATTATTTACTCATATCGGGAAGTTCATGTAACTTGCCTCAAGGCTAAATACCAAACCAACTAGTTTACTAAAAAGCTTCAATATCATTTTTGACACACTTGTGTATCAAATAATTAGTAATATGTGGATTTAGGATGTTTTTTTACATTTTTTTAAATATCTTGTAACTTTCTTCTATGGCATACTGATTTATTTACATTATTGAAAACTAGATAAAATTTACTAAAATCTGTTATATACACTTGGATATTGAAATTTTGAATAATTCATAGTCGAAATGCAGACTTTATATAATGAATACTTCATATATGAATTCAGGCCATTTTTTTACATTTCTGCAAATAACTTTAAATTTTTTTTCCAGGCATTATAATTTGCTTACATTATTGAAAACTAGATAAAATTTACTAAAATCTAGTATAAACTGTTATATACACTTGGATATTGAAATTTTGAATAACTCTTAGTTGAAACTCATAAAATGTTGTATTTTCTTATAATTATTATTTAATACTCACAAAAAATAGTAAATCTTTTATTTTGTTTTTTTTGTTAATTATTTATATCACTCTTGTTCATAATTTACTACAGTACCCAAAATATATTTTTCTCTTCTTCTATTTAAATATCCTCATAAAAATTTTGAGTTTGTCTTTTTTTTTTTTGTAAAAATGAATTTATTTTATTCTTTAAATAATTAAATTGTAACATATAATAAATATAATAGTGGCCTTAGCACTATTCCTTGAGGTACACCACACTCAATTAACTTTTTCATAACATTTTTTTTTGTTTCTTTCAGATGGAAAATTAGGTTGTGGAAAATCCCTGGCATTGGCTCACCTCATACATTATGCTTACGAAAAGAAATTCATCATTGTACATGTTCCATGGGGTACGATAAAAACAAAGTATTAAAAAATATTAATATATAATTCAATAGGTAACAAATTTTGTTTTCTTTAGTGCCTAATTGGTTTATACGTCCCAAAGAATACAACAACTCAACTATACACGAAGGATTTATGGATCTTCCCATAGACGCAGCAGCTTGGCTTTTCCATTTTCAGACACAAAATAGTACTTTGCTAAAAGAATTAGATGTGGGTGATATTATATATATATATATATATATATATATACTCGTATATACAGTACAGGCCAAAAGTTTCCGGACACATGAAAAAAATCTCATTTTCTGAGTTTTTAGCTATATTTTTCATATAAAAATAATTTTATTCCAGTTAGTTTTGTACATTCATAATGGTGGTGATTCAGTGATGGCTTGGGGTTGTTTTGGATTCAATAGAGTCTGATCGCTTGTCAAAATACATGGAACTTTAAAGAGATAACACCATAGCATACCATGCCATAGCATACTTCAGAGCCACGCCATTCCATCTGGTCTTAATTTAATTGGTCCAAAATTTATTTTTCAAAAAGATAATGACCCTAAACACACTTCCCGACTCTGTGCCAATTATTTGAAGCGAAAACAAGACGAAAAAATATTTCAAATAATGGAGAGGCCTGCACAATCGCCGGATCTGTGCAGAACTGTTGTGCATTTGTCTGACTGATTTGCATCCAACCAGCCTCCCTGCCCTGTCGAATTGCCTTAACGAGTCCTGGAAGAACATACCTGCGCAAACATTGCAAAAACTCGTCGAAAGATTACCAAAAATATGCGCTGCAGTGATCAAAGCAAAGGGTGGTCATATTCACGAAAATCGACTGCAGTGACATTTTAACATTTTCATTGCTAATTAGTCTATCATTTCTCACAAATTGGTTACAATTCAGTCACTAAATATTAATACTACGTAGAATGTACAAAACTAACTGGAATAAAATTATTTTTATATGAAAAATATAGCTAAAAACTCAGAAAATGAGATTTTTTTCATGTGTCCGGAAACTTTTGGCCTGTACTGTATATATATATATATATATATATATATATATATATATACATATATATATACATATATATATATATATATATATATACATATATATATATATACATATATATATATATATATATATATATATATATATATATACATATATATATATATATATATATATATATATAATATTTTCTGTTTCATTTGGATAAAGACTTATGGTTGTTTTTACTATTTTGTAGCTTAAGACTTCCAAAGATTACGTCTGGAGCAAACGTGAAGTGACTCCAAAGGATTCTCCATTGATGGCAATTGTCGAACATGGTATTAATAGAGTTAAATATGCCAGTGAATGTATATCGGTGCTGTTTAAGGAATTAAAACAACAGTCGACTGAAGGAAGGTATGATGTATTTTTAGTAGTATAATCGGGGCGGGTAAAAATACTTGCGTAAAAAATATTTTACTTGTTTGAAAGTTACTTATTTTAAAATCAATTTACATGTGGTAATGAAAGAGTTGGTTGATAGTTTTTATCTAGATTTGGTTTTTTGTTGTTTATTTTACTATTTTGATAATTAGCAATGTGTGAATTTGGGACATTTTTTATATTTTTTAAAAAGTCTTAAGATTTTTATTCCGAACTTCCAAATTTATATACATTAGTTAAAACCAGATAAAATTTACTAAAATTTAGTAAAAACTGCTATATACACTTGGATATCAGAATTTTGAATAATTTGTAGTTGAAATGTAGACTTTGATTTTTTTATAATTAGCCACACATATGATTCTGGACAATTTACTTTGTTGAAATAGCTTTTAATTTTCTTCTAGGACATTATAATTTGTCCACATTAGTAAAACTTAAATAAAATTTACTAAACTTTAATGTAAACAGTTATATACACTTGGATATCAAAATTTTGAATAATCTGTAGTTGAAAGGCAAACATTAACACCTTCATAATTTGCATTACATACATATTAGGTTGTCAAATATCTCCCTTCCGCTTTTTTGCTTGAAATTCAAAAGACGGCAAAAGGCGGAAGGGTGATATTTGACAAACTAATATAAGGATTTAGCACATTTTTTTACGTGTTTGCAAATAACTTTTAATTTTCTTCTAGGACATCATAATTTATTTACATTATTGTAAACTAAATAAAATTTACGCAAATCTAGTAAAAACTGTTATATACACTTTCATATCAAAATTTTGAATAACACGTATTTTGCAATACGTAATATTAACACTTTCATAATTTGCATTACATATATGAATCTGAAACATTTTTTCACATTTCTCCTAATAACTTTTAATTTTCTTCTAGAACATCATAATATATTTACATTAGCAAAAACTAGATAAAATTTACTAATATCCAGTAAAACTGGATATATATACTTGCATATCAAAATTTTGAATAACCCATACTTCAAATGCAGACTTTAGTATTTTCTCTACTTAGTACAACCTTCTTGTTAATTTTGTCTTGTAGTTTTATAATATTTTCCTATGGTTTACTAGTTAAATATATGAAATACATTAGACCTATAATTTATATACATTTAATATGTAAAGATACATATAGGTACATATACATAATAATAATATGGAATAATATTCAAAAAATCAGTCACTATTTATTGTTTCTTATATATTACATTTATAGATAGTTTCGAATCAGATAATTTAAATTTATCATTTCATTTATATGTTTTTACATTAATTTTTCAAATTTGATATACTGAAGTAAATTAAATCAAATACTTAGTAGACATAATATATATATATATATATATATATATATATATATATAATAATTATTATAAATATGGCAAAAATCGGATCACTTAAATGTCTACAATATAATCAAATAAATTGATTCATCACTATTAATTAATTCATGAGACATCATTTTATATTTGTATGACAATCAATTATTTCGTCATAAAGACATAATATGCTTTTTGAAGATTTTTTTGAAGTAAAACTTCTTTAGGCGCGACACTGGTGTAAATCCGTACAAATGCAACGAAAACGCCAACGCGAAGTTGAAGACTACGACGCTAGTAAGCGCAGCTATCGTCATTATTCGATCTAGTATGCGAGCAAAACAAAAAATACATCAAATATCAAATCATATGTCAAAAACAAAACAAAATGTGTCGACTTTCACTTGAGTTTTGTATTTAGCTCGTAGTGTCTAAACATTTTTTGAAGTAAAACTTCTTTAGGCGCGACATGGGTTAGCAGTATAATTCGTGAGTTAATAAAAATGTCAGGATCGGAATAATATTTTATCCCGTCCCCCATAAATAATTGTAGTGCAAATGATCGCAAATAAATAATGAAACTAAAGAAAAATCTGCGCTGCGTAAGAAATGATAGCTTTGGCTATGGATGTTTTGTGTGTGATCGACTTTGGCTTCAAAGTGGCTTAGAAATATCAAATGATGCTCAAAAACAAATTCTTAATAATGTTTTTTGAATACTGATTTAAATAATCAGGTTGGATGTCAAACTTGTCGAAAGATATTAAATTCGGGTAAAATTCCCACTTTGTGTAAGTTTAACGGTTTTGTATTTCCACCTATAACAAATTATCTACCTAAACTAGATACTGTATCTGAAAGGTTAATTTCACACCTAGGTTGTATTTCATGCAAATTAGACGATTGCGACATGCAAATGGACAATTTGGAATGTTTGGCCAAATTATAAATGTGCCTGTTGACATTAATAATATGGTTAATTTATTACCTCGTATTATTGATGATGATCATTGCATTAACGTTCACATAAAAAAGAAAATGATTCATAGATCAAGCTATGTGCAAGGCTTGATAAATAAAACAAATATAAAAGTATGGCTTCAATTTTTTAGGCAAGACGGATATTACAGCTGTTCAAGGAATGAGATTATATCGTCAGCGAAAAAGTAAAAAAATACAAACAGTAAATGAATGTATGTTAATTTTAATTACATGAAGTTCTTCAAACACAATTGTTACAGGATGAGTTAATTTGCAAAAACAATATTTGTTTAGGCGTTGTTTAACATAATCCACTGTGTAAATGAATATTATAGAATTTATTAATCAGCAATTACTTTAAAACGATCATGTCATATTTCAAGTACGACTTTGATTACATTATTGTTTGTAAATATTGTACATATTTTTAATGTAATCATAAATATATAATTTATAATTTATCTTTATATAAATGTGTATAATGATTGACGACACTAATAAATGTGTGCATCACGAGTGTTACCATATTACTAATAAACCTTATTCAAAATTTTTATATGATGTATTTATTTTTACTCAACTTAAATTTGCTACAATATAATTGCAAATAAGTTTTACTTCAATCGCGTGTGATCCTTACGCGCACTCTTTTTTTTTAAATATAAATCTCTTTAATTTATTTATATATTTTAGGTGCAAAACCTTTGTGGCAATCGACGGCTACAATGCACTTTGGCACACACATTCAATAATAAAAGGCGACAATAAACAATTTGTACCGCCGGCAAAAGTTACAATAACCACACCATTCTTAGACATCACCAACTTCGATTGGGTAAGAAAAATAATAATAAACCACCCAATAACATAATTCTTTCTCATTTTTTTAATTTTTTTTTTTTTAATTTTTTAATGTAATTTTTTTTTAGTGTAATGGTTTATCCGTAGTAATCGTCGACCAGCACGCGGTACCCAAAGAAAGCCAAGAATCACATTTACCTAGATATCTTTTGGGTAAAGAAGGTTTTGAACATCTAGACCCTTTTATACCGGTGGAAATAAAGGGTTATAATGATAAAGAATTTGCAAGTGTTATGCAATACTATAGGGACAGACTGTGGTTGCAGACGCAAGATTCGCAGGCCGAAAAAGAACTGCATTTTATGAGCGGTTGTAATCCTTATAGATTGATGGAGATGTGTGGGCCATTGTAGATTTATTTTGTAATTAAGTATATGATATAATATGTTAGTATTGAGAATGAAATTGTTTGAAAAACATGGAGCCCTAAATTTCCACCTTCCTATCACAAATCCCTGTTCCGTGAGGTCGTACTAATCTAATGTAGGTGCAAAAGGTATAACATTATATAACAATAAAATTATTAGCTTTCAGAAGGAGAAGTAATTATGTTTTCATCAAAAAATCCGATTCGCTTATTTTATGTTTTCTCAAGCCGTTCTGAATCGAATGAGACCAAATTCGGAAAAAGTATGCATATGTGTATCTGTGTGTGTGAACCGATATTTTACCGTAAATCGCCGTTTTCTCAAAAACCGCTGGACCGATTTCAAAAATTTAAAAGCCATTCGATGTATCTCGACGAGAACTATCGTTTGTTAGTTTTGTGCGACGATCGGCCGAGACGTTTCTTTATAATTTAAAAAAAGTGTTAAACTTTTCGTCCACGTTTTAGCCCGCAATTTTGAATCGATTCTGAAAATTCGTTCGAAAGATATTGGTTAGGAATCGTGCTGATTAGTTTTTGGTGAAGATCGGCCGGGCCGTCTTCTTGTAATAAAGTGTTAATAAAAAATTTCGACGATTTTTATTTTTTTTTTGACGGTAGATACCATAGTCTTCTAGATCATATTAAAATATTACGGCCCTGCGGCTATTGGTTTAGCTTTGAAAATTCGTCAAAGTTTGCAAAAATTAGTATATTTTTTTTGGCATCTGTCAAAATCATACATTTCATCGACATTTTCTCAAAAACGCCTCAACCGAACTGCTGGACTGATTTCAAAAATTTAAATGCCATTCGATGTATCTCGATGAGGACTAGCTTTTATCAATTTTGCGCGACGATCTGCCAAGCCGTTTCTTTATAATTTAAAAAAAAGTGTTAAACTTTTCGTCCACATTTAAGCTCATTCTACCGAATCGATTTTAAAAAATCAAAAACTGTCCGAAAGATATCATTTGGGATTGATGCTGATTAGTTTTAGGTAAAGATCAATCGAGCCGTTTTCTTGTAATTCGTTGTTGAAAAAAAAATTTAAGCCGATTTTTATGGAACTTTTTTTAGCGATATATATCATGATCTTATAGAACTTACTGAAATATTATGGTCTTACGACAAGTAGTTTAATTTTAAAAATTCATCAAAGTTTGAGAAAATGAGTAGTTTTGTTGACGTTTGTTAAAATTAAAATTATACGATTTACTTGGTTTAACGATAGAGTACTTGGTCTTAATGAACATACTAAATTATTAAATTCCTACAAAAACTGGTTCAATTATAAAAATTATCAATTTGTGAAAATTTGCTTTAAGAGAATACTCCGAGTTAAGGTATTCGTTCGTTCATTTTCAATTATGTGTAATAAATCCACTCGAAATACTTTTAATCACTCATAAATTAATATATTTCTTATTGATTAAGTCGATTATTTACACATATCGGGAAGTTCATGTAACTTACCTCAAGGCTAAATACCAATACCAACTAGTTATGTCTGGTAGAGAGAGATGGATTAATAAAATTTGTGAGGCTCGAACATGCCGCCACGTTTGAAAAAACAATGGGAAATTAATTTACATGATTTTTCAACATTGATTCATATAGTTAGTAAAGTTAGAATATAAATGCATAAAGATTAATTAGTTATAATCTTTTATATATATAAAAATAAGTCGGGTTTTCCTTCCTGACGAAATAACTCCAGAACGCACAAACCGATTTCGACAATTTTGCATTCGTTGGAAAGGTCTCGTGCTCCGCAAGGTTTATAGCCAAGAAAATTAGTTGTGCATGGCATCGTGCCTTAATGCAAGCTGCTGGAACTTCACGCACAGTAAGTAAAAATTAGAGTAATGACATTAGTGAGGTTTATCAGAACTATACTTGGTTAAGTCAACGAGCAATTCTTGCCGGAAAGAATAATGATGTACACGCACTGAATTTCACCATTCAATCAAACATTGCTGGCGATTTGGTGGCATACCAATGATTCCGATTGGTCTTCCGTTTGACTTCAAACGATTGCAATTTCTAGTTTGCAATAACAAGTCGCAAGGCCAATCGCTTAGTGTTTGCGGGATAAATTTCAAATAGATTATTTAGAAAATCATTGTGTTTCACATGGGCAGTTATACGTTACATGTTTACGAGTCGGGAAACCATCCGCTTTGTTTGTGTTAACATCAGACCAAAAAACAAAAAATGTGGTTTACCAAAGAGCACTTCAATGAAACGGATAATTTGCGGATTCACTTTCATTTACTTAGAGAAGTTCAACTAAAAAACAAACTTCATTTTTGTAATCGAAATAAATTCATTACTGTTGTATAATAAAATCAAATTTTTCCTTTTCAAATATAAAACAAACAAAAAATTTCTTCATCTTTCTCACGAAACCATCTGGTGGCGAAACGGAGTTCGTCGGGTTTGCTAGTTAGTTATATAATAATATGTAAAAATGATAAATTTTATTTTCGAAAAACAAGACATAGATTTTGTTTACTCAATTTTGACAATTATCAAATAGCAATGATGTACTACATTTGTTTTACAAAATTTTTATTCATTTTGTTTTTACATCAGCACAAAAATTATTTAACACAAATGAATTTTTTTCCAAATTTTTTTACCGTAATCATCATTTGACTCTGCATATACAGAAAACAATAAATTCTTCAATAGGATCCCGAAAAAAATTATAAAAGTAATCCAATCCAAATTTATAAAGTGTACCGCAAGATATACATTCAAAATATGACATAGCAAACTATCATAGGATCTAAGGGCATGGACACATCCATCGGCTGCATCAATTGGAGAAGACAAGTATTACAATAAAATTTCCTGAATAAAGTTGACCCTTGTAGAACCAGAATCAGGAGGTAGTCACTTACCAAATTGATGGTACTAATAATCCACGAAAAACAACTTCTAATGGTGATCCTTGTAGAACCAGAATCAATTGGCAGTGATGAACCAAATTGATGGAGGATTATCCAGAAAATTACATCAGGAACATGGTGAAGACAAACTATAGCACACACCAAATGATCTTTTGTTTGTCTAATAATCGTCTAATGGTGATGCACGTTGAACCAGACTCAAGAAGAAATCATTTACCAAATTGATGGGTTCTCTGGTAGATGACCCAATATATGACACCAGGAACTTCGTGATCACAAACTATCGACTCGACTACGATGATTCATGCAGAACCAAAATCAAGAAGTAATCAAGTACGAAATTCAAGGGTTCTCAAAAGTACAATCCAAAACCTGATTGGGTGAGCAAACTATCCTAGAAACCTGACTTCTTTGTTCCAAATGAAGAAGTACAACCACAACCACAAGAAGGTTTTCTGGTAGATTTTATAAGGGATCTTGGTACTTCTGGATGGAGCAGCCTTTGGTGTGGAGTTCGAAAGATTAACTTTGATTAGTTGAATTCACACTCATAGTAATTGGGTCCATTAAAGATTAAGGTTAGAAGACTTCATGTTTCAGGAATCAAATGAATATACTTCCTCGTTGTTTAGATGAATTCTTGCCTAACAATAATTGGGTCCATCGAAGATTAAGGTTAAAAGACTTCATGTTTCAGGAACGAATATATTGGAATGAATATATCACCTCGTTGATTTTATAAAGAATCTTGGTACATCTGGATGGAGCAGCCCTTTTAGTGTAAAGTGCAAAATATTATATTCGATTAGATGAATTCTTGCCTAACAATAATTTGGGTTCGTCAAAGATTAGGTTTATGTCTCAGAAAGCAAATGAATATACTTCATCGTTGATTTTATAAAGGATCTTGCTACTTCTGGGTGGAGCAGCTCTTGGTGTGAAATTTAGAAGATTAATTTTGATTAGAAGAATTCTTTCCTGACGATAATTGTGTCCTTTAAGTCGATGGAAGTGGTTGGAAGTTTACAAAATCTATAGGAAGTAACAGGTTTTCCTCTTGTCGTCATCAATTTGCTATTAGGGGTAGCAAATTGATGAACATCTTGTTTTTGTCTAAGGCAGAGTACACATGCAATGACAAGTGTCTTGGAAAACAACTGTTTTGTGAAGACTTCCAACAACCTAGAACTATTAAATAAACATTTTACATTGGATACATTTTATGTAAATACAGTGAATTATGTGTGAGTTTTTCTACCCTAGGGTATTCTACTAAAAATTTTCTAGTTTGATATTACTTCCATTGACTATTTATATTTATACAATTTTTTATACATTAGACAAGAACAAAAAAAGGAGAAAAGTACTATTATATAAATTAAATGTATTTAATTTTTATGTATTTTTGAACCAGGAACTAAAAAATAATTTACCACAATTTTATTTGTATTTAATTTTTATGTATTTGTTTTAATAATAAATTTTATTCTCACCTATTGGTTTTAGTATCAGTGTGTTTTTTTTAGCGGATTTAACTGTACAATTTAGAAAATTTTGGTTACAATTTGGTTTTGATTAAATTTTGTCCAAAATTTATTTTTTATAAATGTGTTTTGACGACTTGATGGCCCTTCTTTTGTTTTTGAATAAAAATTATATGGGCGCTTTGGATGAGGATATTTAGGTTTTATACATTTGTTATGAGCACAAAATTTAAATTAGTGGTGTATGGCATCGTGCCTCAAGGCAAATTGCTGGAACTTCCCGTACCGTAATGAAATATTCGAGGAATATTAAATGTTTTCAAATAGATTATTATAAATAATGTAACATTGTTGAATATTTATAAGATTTATATAAACTGAATTACTAAGTTAAAATTATTTATTTAAAGTTTATGAGTGTGCTTTAGAACTTTAGCTAGAATTAAAATAATTATTTTCGATATACAAAAAAAATTAAATAAATTTTTTTTAGTCAAAACAAGCAGAAAGTGTTTTGAATCATTCAAATCAGATGCTTAGTTTTCTTAAAAACAGCAATTTTTTGCACATTTAGCTCGGTATTTCCGAAACGGCTAGACCTGTCTTTGTCAAAATCCAATCACCACTTCTCATCATTACAAATTTAATTTTTTTTATATTATTCAAATCGGATGCTCCGTTCTCTCAAAAATTTAAATACCTTTACGTTTTAAAAGTTTCTGAACATTTTTTCGTTCACGTTTTCGGGCGCAAGGTTCAACCGATTTTAATGGTTTAAAAAACATTCGATCCCTATTGATAGGGAGATGTGCTGATTAGTTTTTGGCAAAGGCAGGTCCAGCCGTTACGGAGATACAGAGCAAAGAGTGCCGAAAATAAAAATCGAGTTTTTGAGAGAACTAAGCGTCCGATTTGAATGATCTAAAAAACTTTCTGCTTGTATTGACAAAACAATTGCTTTCGAGGATAAAAAATTATTTTATATTTTTTTATTTTTCATAAAATATTTTTGTAATTTTGGATTAAAAATTCAAAAAATTACTCAGGCTAAGCACAGTCTGATCGCCACCCTGGTACAAATGTTTACCCAAGTGGGTTTAGTACTGGAGCACTTTTTCAATTTTGTGAAAACTATTAAAAAATTTGAAAATGTCGGCAAGCTAAGCACAGTTAAGCAACTATTTTTTTTTTTTTTAAATTGAATTCGAAATGAAATGATGATTGTTAATGTTCTGGAGATAAATTGATTGATTTATGATTTACATTTGATTTGCTCATTGTCAGATATAACAAGATAGCAAAAATAATGAAAGTTACAGAATTTGTAATAATATATTTGAAAACATTTAATATTCCCCAAACATTTCATTATACGCTGCAGGAATTCCAGCAATTTTCCTCAAGCCTAGTTTAAATTTATGCTCACAAAGTGAAAAACAAATGTATAAACCTAAATTTCCTCATCTAAAGTGCTCATGTAATTTTTATACAAAAACAAAAGAACGCTAACAAGTCATCAATATTTTTATAAAAAATAAATTTTAGACAAAATTTAATGAAACCAAAATTTTCCAAATTGTAAATTTAAATCCGCTAAAAAAACACACTGATACTAAAAACAATAGGTAAGAATAAAATTTATTATCGAAACAAATACATAAAAATTAAATACAAATAAAATTGTGGTAAATTATTTTTTAGTTCCTGGTTCAAAAATACATAAAAATTAAATACAGTTAATTTATTTAATAGTACTTTTCTCCTTTTTTTGTCCTTTTCTAATGTATAAAAAATTGTATAAATATAAATTTATATTGACTATTAATAGTCAATGGAAGTAATATAAAACTAGAAATTTTTGGGTAGAATACCCTAGGGTAGAAAAACTCACACATAATTCTTCACTATATTTACATAAAATATATCCAATGTAAAAATGTTTATTTAATAGATCTAGGTTGTTGGAAGTCTTCACAAAACAGTTGTTTTCCAAGACACTTGTCATTGCAGTTAACCGTCTTAGATAAAAAAGATATCCATCAATTTGCTACCCCACATAGCCAATTGATGACGACAAAAGGAAAACCTGTTACTTCCAAATAGATTTTGGAAACTTCCAACCACTTCCATCTACTTAAAGGACACAATTATCGTCAGGAAAGAATTCATCTAATCAAAATTAATCTTCTAAATTTCACATCAAAGGCTGCTCCATCCAGAGGTACCAAGATCCTTTATAAAATCAACGAGGAAGTATATTCATTCCTGAAACATGAAGTCTTTTAACCTTAATCTTCGATGGATCCAATTATTGTTAGGCAAGAATTCATCTAACCAACGAGGAAGTATATTCATTTGATTCCTAAAACATGAAGTCTTCTTAAATCTTCGATGGACCCAATTACTATGAGTGTGAATTTAACTAATCAAATTTAATCTTTTGAACTCCACACCAAAGGCTGCTCCATCCAGAAGTACCAAGATCCCTTATAAAATCTACCAGAAAACCTTCTTGTGGTTGTGGTTGTACTTCTTCATTTGGAACAAAGGAGTCAGATTTCTAGGATAGTTTGCTCACCCAATCAGGTTTTGGATTGTACTTTTGAGAACCCTTGAATTTGGTAAGTGATTACTTCTTGATTTTGGTTCTGCATGAATCATCGTAGTCGAGTCGATAGTTTGTCCTCACCAAGTTCCCGCTGTCATATATTGGATCATCTACCAGAGAACCTATGAATTTGGTAAATAATTTCTTCTTGAGTCTGGTTCCACGTGCATCACCATTAGACGATTATTAGACAAACAAAAGATCATTTGGTGTGTGCCATAGTTTGTCTTCACCATGTTCCTGAAGTATTTTTTTGGATAATCCTCCATCAATTTGGTTCGTCACTGCCAATTGATTCTGGTTCTACAAGGATCACCATTAGAGGATGTTTCTCGTGGATTATTAGGACTGCCTTATTTGGAGTGTATGCTCACCAAGTTTCTGGTGTCATACTTTTTGGATTATTCTCCAGAGAACCCATCAATTTGGTACCCCAATACCATCCTGATTCTGGTTCTACGTAGGTCAAACATTATGATAATGTTTCTCATGGATTATTAGGACTTCTTTATTTGGAGTGTACGCTCACCAAGTTCCTGGTGTCATATTTTTTGGATCATCCATCAATTTGGTTCATTACTGCCGATTGATTCTGGTTCTACAAGGGTAAACTTTATTTCGGAAATTTTATTGTAATACTTGTCTTCTCCAATTGATGCAGCCGATTGATGTGTCCATGCCCTTAGAACCTATCATAGTTTGCTATGACATATTCTGAATGTATGGTCTTGCGGTACAGTCCATAAATTTGGATTGGATTACTTTTATAATTTTTTTGGGATCCTGTTGAAACATTTATTGTTTTCTGTATATGCAGAGTGAAATGATAATTACGTTAAAAATATTTGGAAAAAATGCATTTGTGTTAAATAAATTTTTGTGCTGATGTAAAAACAAAATGAATACAAATTTTGTAAAACAAATGTAGTTCATTTATTTGACATTGCAAAATTGAGTAAACAAAATCTATCTGTTGATAAATTATTTTTATATAAATAATATATATGAATTCCATTAAATATACATTTTTTGTGGGGTAAGTTATTGTAATTGTCTAAAAATCGCTGAATTGAAACTTTTGAAAAATCGAATTAAAAATGTTTGCATATCTTCTACGTTTCAAAGGTTTCTGAACATTTTTGCTTTCGATTTCTATTTATAAAAAGATGTGCTTATTAGTTTTTGGCAAAGGCAGGTCTAGCCGTTTTGGAGATACGGAGCAAAAAGTGCAGAAAATAAAAATCGTGTTTTTAAGAGAACGGGGCATCCGATTTTAATGATCTAAAAAACTTTCAATTTGTAATAATTGGGAGAAGAGGTGATTAGTTTTGGAAAAGACAGGTTCCGCCATTTCGAAGATACAGAGCTAAATGTGCAAAAAATGACAGTTTTTGAGTGAACTAAGCGTCCGATTTGAATGATTCAAAAAACTTTCCGCTTGTGTTGTCGAAACGATCGTTTTTGGGAAGAAAATATTTTCTTTCAAAATTTTTTTTTTCATTTTCAAAAAAAAATTTGTTTGAATATCGAAAGTAAAACAAATTTTCAATTTGGTACGGGAAATATCAAGAATTTGCCTTAAGACATGATGCCATATATAACTAGTTTATTTTTGCAATTTAAAAACATATCTTGCATTAAATATATATTGTTTTGTGGGAGTTGTAATTATTATGAAAATATATTAAATTATAAACTCCCAACGTATAAAAAATATATAAATTTTATTCATTATAAAATATTCTGATATAAAAAATATAAAATGACAAGTCCAAATGTTTTTACTCAATCATGACCAGCCTGCTTGATCCCCACAGTTTAAATAAATAAAAATAAAAAAATAGATATTTTTTATACTAAAAGTAATCTAAAAATATTATTTAAACTAAAAGTAAGCAACATTTGCCGGGCCAGCTAGTATATATATATATAAATATATATATTATTTATTTATTTATTTATTTATCATTTATATTTTCACTTAACATTCCATTCTATTTTTCAATTTCAAATTCAAATTTACCGCGCCCAACAATAGTTCCCCTAATTACCGCCAGAGTGTCTCTGTGTCAAATGTCGCCATTTTGTTCATCTATATACGACTTGGTGTAATAAATCGTAAAAAAACCTATTGATCGTGAATGTGTAGCTAAAAGTGAAAAATGCAAAAGTGTTTATAATATTTCATTGGAATAATTGTGTAAATATCATCCATTAGTTGGTTTATTAATCGTGCATTAAGTGCAGTTGAAAATTTAACACAAATGTCACTTGTATATATGTCAATGTTTTTTTTAACACACAAATGATGGGAATAGAATTATTTTATTTGCTTATAATAGTTATATGGGGTAAAAGGAAAATAAAAACAAGGTTTTTATTTAGGGTTTGTGGGTAGTAGGTTTTTGACACAATTTTATGTCATTGTTGTTTGGTTGAAAGATTCAACATTTTTATAAACAATTGCAAAATGATCAATTTGTGTATATATTGGCATATATACATATATATAAAGGGAAAGTATGGACAAAATAACATGTTGCTTTAGTTTTTTAATGATATTTTTATATTTCATGACATTATAATCAGTCACTATTGTTTTCATCCAACTTAGATTCATCGACTACCAGTATACTAATATAATAACATATTTGTTAAAGAAAAATGCAAATAATTACAAAAACCTTTTTTGTTTATATAGTACAGACAAAATGACATATAAAATAAATTGAGGACATACTGAGATGCTAATTTTTAAGAAGACACTTTTAGCCTAAAGGAAATAAATCATACATTGTAAAGAACCTTTACCAGAATCAGAACATAAAAAGAGGATTTTGCAATAAATTTAACTATCCTTTTTACTGGTGACTCTTTTGGTTTGTCTCTAAGAGTTGTTATAGTAAAATTTTAAGCTCAATTATTTTCTAGAAGCTTTGATTTTTGTTTTGTTTTTTGCCTCGAAGAGACTAACCTAACTGACAAAATAGTACAAAATCATTTTGTCCAAAAGTGAACAAGACTTTTTTTTTACCAATGCATTTTTTGGTCTGTTTTTAGAAGTATTTTGAGTAAACCTTAAAAACCTAAACACATTTGACAGGTTTTAATTGTTTTTTTTCTTGGTCTCGAATAGACTAACCTAACTGACAAAATAGAACAAAATCATTTTATCAAGTGAACAAGACTTTTCTTTGCACCGGTGGATCTTTTGGCCTGTTTTTAGAAGTAATTAGACTAAAAATTAAAACCCAATCACATTTTACAGGTTTCAATTGTCTTTTTTCTTGTTTTTGAAGGGACTAACCTAACTGACAAAATAGTACAAAATCATTTTGTCCAGTGAACAAGACTTTTCTTTACACCGGTGCATCTTTTGGTCTGTTTTTAAAAGTAGTTTGAGTAAACAATAAAATCCAATCACATTTTACAGAAATGTCAACAAAAATTTTCATTTTTCTTGTCTTCGAATGTACTAACCTAACTGACAAAATAGTACAAAATCATTTTGTTCAACTTTTCTTTTTACCGGTAGATCTTTTGCTTTGTTTTTAGGACTAGTTTGAGTATAAATTAAAATCTAAACACATTTTACAGGTTTCAATTGTCTTTTTTCTTGTCTTTTAAGAGACTAACCTAACTGACAAAATAGTACAAAATCATTTTGTCCAGTGAACAAGACTTTTGTTTCACCGGTGGATCTTTTGCTTTGTTTCTAAAAGAAGTTACAGTCACATAAATTTTAATGCAATTCATAAAAATTTACTAATAACAAATTATACACAATCAAATTGAGTTATTAAAATGTTTGAGATTTATTACATTTTGGTAATACTGGATTATCTTTACACTGCTCACAAGGTAGTCTCTTACATTTTCAATTTTATATAATTTTTATAAATAATTGTAAAAACCCATAAAATAATAACAGTTTACAGGTTTTAATTGTCTTTTTTCTTGGCCTCGAAGAGACTAACCTAACTGACAAAAAAGTACAAAATCATTTTGTCCAGTGAACAAGACTTTTCTTTAGACCGGTGGATCTTTTGGTCTAATTAGACTAAACTACATTTCTAAACACATTTTACAGGTTATAATTGTCTTTTCTTGGCTTCGAAGAGACTAACCTAACTTACAAGTATTACTGATATACATATTATAGACATTCTGATGAATTTTATCTTACTTTGCCAAGGCTTTTGAAACCTTAATTTTAGATTTAAACACAAAACATCTGTGTTAATTTCAAGAAGACTCCAAAAAAAGTACAAAATGTGCACAGGTATTTCATTTCATTTGGACAAGGAGCCCCAAATTCTACACGTGTTACTCAAATGTATGACACATATTTTTCTTGTATCATTTTCTCAGAGCATTTTCTGACATAAATGACATACAATGTACAGAATATATAAAAAAGGGCTTCTGTACACAGAATTTTTGTGTTCTAAGAATACCCCAAAATTACTTTATTTACTATTTCGCTGAGGATTTCATTCATTTCATGAATCAAGATTCCTAGAGCGTTTTTTTTCAACTGATACAACCATTAGAAAATCATAATTTTCAATGCTTTATTTCTAAATATGTAAATTTGAAATTGTTTTTTTTTTTATAGAGACAAAAATATATAGTAGTAATATATTGTACGAAATCATTTTGTCCAAAAGTGAATAAGATTTTTCTTTTAACCGAATCTTTTAGTCTGTTTTTAGAAGTAGTTTGAGTAAACATTAAAACCCAATCACATTTTACAGGTTGGAATTGTCTTTTTCCTTGGTTCTTCATTTTACATGGTTTAAATTACCTTTTTTCTTGTCTTCGAAGAGACTAACCTAACTGACAAAATCGTACAAAATCATTTTGTCCAAAATTGAACAAAACTTTTCTTTACACCGATGGATTGTTTGCTTTGTTTTTAAAAGTAGTTTGAGTAAACATTAAAACCCAATCGCCTTTTACAGGTTTCAATTGTCTTTTCCCTTGGTCTCGAAGAGACTAACCTAACTTTCAAGTATTACTGAAATACATATCATAGACATTCTGATGAATTTTATCTTACTTTGCCAAGGCTTTCTGAAACCTTATTTTTAGATTTAAACACAAAACAACTGTGCTAATTCCAAGGAGACCCCAAAAAAGTACAAAATGTGCAAAGGAGCCCCAAATTCTACACGTGTTACTCAAATGTATGACACATATTTTTCTTGTATCACTTTCTCAGAGCATTTTCTGACATAAATGACATACAATGTACAGAATATATAAAAAAGGGCTTCTATACACAGAATTTTTGTGTTCTAAGAATATCCCAAAGTTACTTTATTTACTATTTCGCTGAGGATTTCATTCATTTCATGAATCAAGATTTAGAGCATTTTTTTTCAACTGATACAATCATTAGAAAATCATAATTTTCAATGCTTTATTTCTAAATATGTAAATTTGAAATTGTTTTTTTTTATAGAGTCAAATATATATAGTAGTAATATATTATACAAAATCATTTTGTCCAAAAGTGAACAAGACTTTTGTTTTCACCGGTGGATTTTTTGCTTTGTTTTTAGAAGTATTTAGAGTAAACATTAAAACCCAATCACATTTTACAGGTTTTAATTGTATTTTTCTTGGCCTCGAAGGGACTAACCTAACTGACAAAATAGTACAAAATCCTTTTGCCCAAAAGTGAACAAGACTTTTCTTTTCATCGGTGGATCTTTTGCTTTGTTTTTAGAAATAATTAGACTAAACTACATTACTAAACACATTTTACAGGCTTCAATTACCTTTTTTCTTGGCTTTGGAGAGACTGACCTAACTTACAACATAGTAAAAAATATTTTTTTTCAATTTTTACATAGCAAAAAATAATTTTGTGCATTATATAAGTATGTCATTTTGTCCAACAGTGAATAATTAATTAAATTAACTGATTATTGCAATAAAATTGATAAGAATCACTAGAACTGGCATAAATTTATTGATTTTAATAGAAATAA
This sequence comes from Ctenocephalides felis, assembly GCF_003426905.1. Lineage (NCBI taxonomy): Eukaryota > Metazoa > Arthropoda > Insecta > Siphonaptera > Pulicidae > Ctenocephalides > Ctenocephalides felis. Next base: position 36,643,287 of record NW_020539726.1, on the reverse strand, counting down.
TTACAAATGAACAATGAAGTTTTAAAAGAACATGACCAAAAATCTCTCACGAAATAAACTATTAAAGTCAATTTACACATTTGAAATGATTACTGTGATAATGAAATTTAACGTCTAACAGAATTGTGATTATAGCTTCTTTATAAATGTACAATCGTGGAAACGTTACTAACACTAAACAATTTTCAAATAAGGTCACTGTTATTTTGTCCATATATATAATTAAGTCTGTATATATATATATATATATATATATATATATATATATAAGCAAAGAACTAGTCAATAAGGTTAGGTTCCCAAAAAATTTACAAATAACGTTCTATGTATTTCATTTCTATAAGATTATAAATATGTGGAGAACATAAGGTTGATACGAATAATACTATTGATTATTAGTAATATTTTTGTAATATTTTTCTTTAAATATTCGAGTATAGAAAAGAATCATTTACAAGCTTCTTTTTTGTTCATGCTATACTTTCGAGTACAGACATGATTTTTTGAGATTACTTTTACTTTTTGTATTAGTTTAAATAATTATTTACATATTTACATATTCACATATTTCGAGCACATCTCAGCTGCATTTTGGCAATAATAATGTAGATATGACATTTTTCTTGTGTATTATATTCAAATATTATCTAGGCTCATAATTACAGCAAAATTCAAATTTCAAGTGAATTGACAGTTCTAGCAATTCCTTTCAATGTCAAACAATGAAAAGTGGTTTTTTGTAGTTTTTGTCATTTATTTCTACAATATTACTATAGTTCTATCGTTCATTAAATCTTAAAAATTTCCTTAACAAACTCTAGAAAGATTTATCAAAATCCGAATAACCGTTTACATCGAATATTTTATTCCAGTACGGGAAATTCCAGCAATTTGCCTTAATTTCAAACAATGATAAGTGGTTTTTTGTAATTTTTGCCATTTATTTTTGACAAACTCTAAAAAGAATTATCAAAATCCGAATAACCGTTTATTTCGAATATTTCAAAATGTGCTTTAATGTCAAAAATGATAGGTGGTTTTTTACAATATAACTAAATTATCTATATCGTTCTATCTCTAAAAAGATTTTTCAAAATCCGAATAACCGTTTATTTCGAATATTTCATTCCAGTATGGGAAGTTCCAGCAATTTGCCTTAATGTCAAACAATGATAGGTGGTTTTTTGTAATTTTTGCCATTCATTTTTACAATATAACTAAATTAACTATAACGTTCATCAAATTATTAAACATTTTCTTTGGCAAACTCTAAAAAGATTTATCAAAATCCGAATAACCGTTTATTTCGAATATTTTATTCCAGTACGGGAAGTTCTAGCAATTTGCCTTAATGTCAAACAATGATAAGTGGTTTTTTGAAATTTTTGCCATTCATTTCTACAATATAATTAAATTAATTATAACGTTCATTAAATTATTAAACATTTCCTTTGACAAACTTTAGAAAGAATTTTCAAAATCCGAATAACCGTTTATTTTAAATATTTTATTCCAGTACGGGAAGTTCTATCAATTTGCCTTAATGTCAAACAATAATAGGTGGTTTTTTGTAATTTTTACCATTCATTTCTACAATATTACTATAATTCCATCGTTCAATAAATCATAAAAATTTCCTTAACAAACTCTGAAAAGGTTTATCAAAATCCGAATAACCGTTTATTTCGAATATTTCATTCCAGTACGGGAAGTTACAGCAATTTGCTTTAATGTTAAAAAATAATGTTTGTTTTTTTGTAATTTTTGCCATTTATTTCTACAATATTACTTTAGTTCTATCGTTCATTAAATCTTAAATATTTCCTTTGACAAACTCTAAAAAGATTTATTATAATCCGAATAACCGTTTATTTCGAAAATTTCAAAATGTGCCTTAATGTCAAAAATGATGTTTTTTTTACAATATAACTAAATTATCTATATCGTTCATCAAATTATCAAAAAATTCTTTTGGCAAACTCTAAAAAGATTTATCAAAATCCGAATAACCGTTTATTTCGAATATTTCATTCCAGTACGGAAAGTTCAAGCAAATTGCCTTAATGTCAAACAATGATAAGTGTTTTTTTTTTGTAATATTTGCCATTTTACAATATTACTATATTTTTATCGTTCATTAAATTAAAAAATTAAAATTTCCTTTGACAAACTTCAAAAAGATTTATCAAAATCCGAATAACCGTTAATTTAGAACATTTCATTCCAGTACGGGAAGTTCCAGCAAATTGCCTTAATGACAAACAATGATAGGTGGTTTTTTGTAATTTTTGCCATTCATTTCTACAATATAAATAAATTAACTATAACGTTCATTAAATTATTAAAAATTTCCTTAACAAACTCTAAAAAGATTTATCAAAATCCGAATAACCCTTTAGGAAAAGTATCAACACATACACTGGTACAGAAAAACTTTATATATAAGATATATTTTATATATAAAGTGTATGATTCGATACTTCTCCTAAACGGTTATTCGGATTTTGATAAATCTTTCTAGAGTTTGTCAAAGAAAATTTTAATTTTTTAATTTAATGAACGATTAAGATATATTATATCTTATATATAAAATTCTTCTGTACGAGTGTATGATTCTATACTTCTCCTAAACGGTTATTCGGGTTTTGATAAATCTTTTTAGAGTTTGTCAAAGAAAATACAAACTTTGTCACGATGTTGGTCCGCGATGGACGTCTAAACTACTGAACCGATTTTAAATTCTATTATAACATGTATCTATTCCATTTTCTTCCCCAGATGTTGTGTTTCTGGTGAGAATGCCTGTTGAATACGTTTGCGTGGTTGAAGACGAAGGGGATGAACCCATTGAGCTTCCGACTGAAGAAGATGGAACACTACTTTTGTCGACGCTAACAGCACAGTTCCCTGGTTCTTGTGGATTGAAGTACAGACATTCTGAATCGAAATTTATTCGAGGTGTTCGATTGGTCGACGGATGCATGCATCCGCCTATGGCAGATGGATGGGATAACGAGACTTACATTTGTGTCTTTCCTAAAGGTAATAATAGTAATAAGATATATATATATATATATATATATATATATATATATATATATATATATATATATAAATCTCGTGTAACGATGTTGGTTCGCGATGGACGCCCAAACTACTGAACCGATTTTAAATTTTATTGGCTCACCGTGTGCATATACATCCAACTTAGGTTATAGGAAATTTTGAAAAGGAAATTTGAAACATAAATATATAATTTTTATGCATTTCTGAAAATTTTGACAGAAAATGACCAAAAAAAAAAAAAAAACACAAATGACAAATGTCAAAATTTAAGGAAACTTCGATATATAATTTTTGAAAAAAAAAAATCAAAAAATAAAATTCAAAAGCATGTACATTTATAGATATATCCAGTATTTATATCCGAATTAGATGAAATGTTATATTCAAAATCATTGTTTATAGTTTTAAATCTAATTAAAAATCAATGTTTACAAATTTAAATAAATGTTGACATGAAAAAAAGCGAAATGTCATTTGTCAATATTTATGAAAATAATTAGATAAATAGATTTATAATTTATATTTATTTGATTAGCTTACCAAATTATTTCGGATACCAAAACTTCATTAAAACCTTATAAATCAGAAGGCACAATAAAAAAGCGACGTATTGAATTTAAAATTAATCATAGACAAAATTTTGACAGTTCAAAAAAATTGAATTTTCAACGACTTCAATAAGAAGCAAATATACATTAATTATTCCAAGTTATGTTATAGGCAATATTGCCAAACAAATTATAAATACAAAACACTATTGAAAAATAAATTATATCATATTATATTAATTTTCGACAAAAAAGGAAATATTTTAACATTTATAAATTTAGTGCATATTGGATATATATAATTGACATTCACGATTTTCAAATTAAATGCAAATGTAAAAAAATCAGATATTTATATAAAAAATTGTATATTTAGATAAAGATACTGCGTTGATTTAGACTAAAATTTAATTTATTCTTTAATTTAAAAAAAAATTGACATAAACAAAATTAAAATAAACAAAACACTATGATGCGTTGGAATTATTTATCGGAGTGCAAAGAAATTTGTGTAATTAAAATATAATATTATTATTAATATATCAGTTAAGATATATTTTGAATGTCATCGCAAATGCTAATCTTACAGAAAATTGTAACCTCTTAAATGGAATAGTACAATCTGAGGGCATCATTGGAATCTGACAAAAACAAACTAGACAAACTAAATATTATATCATATTATATTAAATTTTGACCGAAAAGAAGATATTTTGACAGTTATAATTAATTTGAAATAAAATGCAAATGTCAAAAATCAGATCTTTATGTAAAAAAATATTTATTTCCACAATATTCCTGTGTTGATTTAGCCAAACTTATGAATTTAACAATTATATAATTATTCATTGATGACTTAAAATAATTGTTAATTTATTAACAAATGAATAATATTTGAAAGAAAATTTTAATGACATATATGACATGACAAAAGTATAATAAACAAAAAACTATGATGCGAGCGAATTAATTTTTGAAGTATGAAATGTCAAATAATTTTAAAAATTATAACAAGTTTTTAATTATTTGTCAAAGAATCAGAGTCCAAATCTATTAAATATTTGATTTTTGGCACTTTTATTAATTTTATATCAATTTAGGCGGATTTTTTATGGCAAAACAACATTTGCCGGGTTAGCTAGTATATTTATATATATTTATTTATTAGGGTGGTCCTTAATATGGACATTTTCGAATATCTTTCGAATATCCCAGTGGCTCAAATGCTTTCAAATTAATAAAAAAAATTCTCTAAAAGTTTTAGCTCTCAATATTAACATTTAGATAGAGCGCAATTCAACTAAAAGTTTTGCATACCTATTATTAACATATGTCATTATGTAATTTCTTGCGCCATCTGTGATAATATAGTCAAGAAAGATCCTTAAATAAATTTTGTTCGAATTATAGTACAGCCGGGTTAAAAAAGTCTATATTGTGTTTTAAAGTATTAATGTGGTCCGCAAACATTGTTTTAACTTGTCTGGGATTTTTTGAATTATTTCTGTCTCGTTTTTCCTATGTAAGTTAAATTACAGTCCAGACAATTTATTTGATAAATTTTTTAAATAAATTCATGTTTTTTATTGATGTTATGCCCGATTACTAGACTTCGTTTATATATATATATATATATATATATATATATATATTAGGGTGGTCCTTAAAATGGTCATTTTCGAATTTCCTTGCTCCCAGGGGCTCAAATGGTTCCAAATAGATAAAAAACAATTCTCTGAAAGTTTTAGCTCTTAATATTAACGTTTAGATAGAGCGCAATTCAATCAAAGTTTTGTATGGAAAGAGCATGGAAAAATTTTCAAAAATTTTAAAAATGTTTTTTAGATGTAATTTAGCGAACTAATGAATGAATAAAACTCATTCATTTGTTACTAAGTTACACCTAAAACATTTTTTTTAAACTTTCAAAAATTTTTCCATGCTCTTTCCATACAAACTTTGATTGAATTGCGCTCTATCTAAACGTTAATATTAAGAGCTAAAACTTTCAGAGAATTGTTTTTTATCTATTTGGAACCATTTGAGCCCCTGGGAGCAAGGACCTTTTTAAGGACCACCCTAATATATATATATATATACTAGCTGGCCCGGCAAGCGTTGTTAAGCCATAAAAAATATTTCTAGAACATTTTGAGTGTAGAAATGACTAAATGATTGTGAATGTGATTGTAGAAGTGTATGGTATATAAGTGAAAGGGGCAGCTAACATAAAATGATATGGATGGTTTACCCACTGCAACACATGCTAAAAAATTATTTCGACTTGTTGATTTTGACAAATTCCAAACTAATAGCACGTCTCAATGAAAGGAGCTTTGACCCAAGTATACGATTCAAAAGTTCCATTTTTTTTTCAATAACCTTTAGTGATATTTACCAATTAGTTAAAATTGATTATGTTTTTTATACAACAGTCTATACCGAAATGCATATACATCCATATTATGGGTGATCTTAAATGTACAACTGCTTTAAATAAAATGATGAGTCTCAGAACCTACACTTAACTCTTTAATTATACTGTGAAATTCAAATCAGCCAAGTAAGACTATTAAACAAATAAATGTTCAGTGAAATAGTATATTAGAAATATACACTACAATTTTTAGAACAAATTTATTTCCATTATCTCAATTTATTTTAATGCCAAGGGTTATGACAATATTTTTAGTCATACCTGTGTATGAATAAATGATTTTTTGTTTATTCACGACTAAAACATCGATTTTCCAAATTTTACACACAAAAATTCATCGTCTGCCTTTGTGATTTATAGCATAAGATATACGTATTGGAAATTGCAGTCTTTTAAACAGTATAACAAATTCAGAAATGATTAATATATAGTATCCACGGTAAAGGTACAATATCACCTTGAATTTTTTTACTCAAAATAATTACTTCAATAATGTTGCTCATAATTTTTATAATCTCGTACTATATATTAATTATTTTCAATAATAATAATATAGCAGTAAATATAGAGGGAAAAAAACGTGTACCCTGCGAATTTTTTTTCCTCCAATTTGCGTGATATTTTGAATTCTCTTGAACCAAGTTAATTCTAGATGAAATACGATTAATTCTAATTTTTTTGGAAATGACACTGATGAAACTATTTGATTTAAATGAAAAAGAAACAGACCCTTAAACAGTACTCATTTTAAAGCTTATTTTGACTACTATAAAACCCCATGGAATATATAAAATATAACACCCCGCCGCAAATGGCTTCAAATGCAACAATTAAATTTCGAACGATTTGGCTTTTTCATATTTGTCTTAACTCATTCGAGATTCGAGACAAAACAAAACATTTTGTTTTGGAATTTTCGAAATCTACATTTTTAGAAAATATCCAAGTAAGATCAGTGTGCTTTTTCCTAAAAATGTATTTATAAATTGTATTTTGTTTTTCATTACTGAGTTACATTACTTTATTCTCTTCATTTTTCTAAAAACATTTTTCTTGTTTATATTATTTTCTTCATTATTAAACTTATTTTTTTGACTTGTTTTTCTTACATTACATTACTTTTCTTACTTACATTTCTTAAAAAAATTCACTACGTTATATTCTGTTCATTTTTGAAAGCAACATAAGGATTTTATATTATCTAATTATTTTTAAAATCAATCTTTATTAATTTTAATTATGTCTTTTTTCGGAAAAAATCACCGTCTCGAATGGGTTAACATTGTTCCTAGGACACAAAAACATCCATTTAATAAAAATTTAATTGATATAATTTTGTTCATTACATGATTTTAGTTAAAATGTATATTTTTGGAGATATTTGCAAAAAAACGATGAAAAGCGCCAAAAAGAGACGCATTTTTAGTAGCCAGTAACTTGAAAAGTATTTGCTTTATTGAAAAACATTATAAAATATTTTTCTCTTATAATTAGTTCTTTTATCGATGTCCGATGTTATTTAAAAAAAAAAAAAATTACACCACTGAGAAGGGATGTCAAAATTATTAAGGCAAAGGAGTCTAAATTATTTTCACTTTTAAACTTGAGAGTAAGATGAACCTAATTCCAAAAATTCATGCAAATTAGAGCACAGTACAAAAATTCTGACCCAAAACGCTCCATTGACTTGAGTAAATATTCCGTATCCAATGCCAAACATATGAATTTTTGACACAATGAAACTTCTAAATAATTTTTTGAATAAGTAAATTTCTTTGTATTGTGATTTAGTAAAGTAAGGCAAAACACGACTGCGTTAGTTAAAAAATAATAATCTGTCAAATAGAATTATATAGGGTTTATTCACTGACATTTCACAACCGCCAGACGCATGTTGACTGTATTTTATTTTATATTATTTTCATTTTTGGCACATCTCAGCTGCTTTTCGGCTAATAATAATGTAGACATTACATTTTTTTCATTCATAATCATAAATATATTATACTTTAATATTGTCTTAGCCTATAAGTGACTGGAAATGTTTGCCAAATGACAGTCATCACTTGTTTTTAATGTTGAAATGCCTGAAATATTTTCAATGTCAATCAATGATAAGCGTTTTTTTTGTAATTTTTTCCATTTATTTCTACAATCTAACTATATTTCTATAATACAAAAAATCCTTAAAAATTTCCTTAACAAACTTCAGAAAGATTTATCAAAACCCGAATAATCGTTTTGGAGGATTTTCCTCTTTCTTACACCATTACAGAAGAAATTTATATAGAAGATATATATATATATATATATATAATATATATATATATCTATAATATATATATATATATATATATATATATATATATGGCGTAAATGGGCCATTTATTATTAATTAATTATATTTAGAAATGAAACAGTAATTCAATGTTGTAGACTCGATGATAATGTGAGTTTATTGATAACTCAATTTACAACGAAACTGATATTATATAAATTTTGATATCAATTTATTAGCCCGACAATTGATCGATGATTAAAACCGAGAGAACTCCTTTTTCGATCGTGAAAACAATAATCTAGCTATAGCTTGCTAGATGCGATATTTGCATCAGCGTAGCTCCAAGTGTGCTGTGTAGTTTAGTCATCACATTGGCGTCAATCAACTGACATCTGTCATGAAACATAATTCATTCCGCCATATATATATATATATATATATATATATATATATAATATATATATACTAGCTAACCCGGCAAACGTTGTTTTGCCATAAAAAATAGGCAAGTTGATAAAAAATTAATAAAAGTGCCAAAAATCAAATATTTAATAGATTTGGACTCTGATTCTTTGACAAATAGTTAAAAACTTATTATAATTTTCAAAATTATTTGACATTTCATACTTCAAAAATTATTTCACTCGCATCATAGTTTTTTGTTTATTATACTTTTGTCATGTCATATATGTCATTAAAATTTTCTTTCAAATATTATTCATTTGTTAATAAATTAACAATTATTTTAAGTCATCAATGAATAATTATATAATTGTTAAATTCATAAGTTTGGCTAAATCAACACAGGAATATTGTGGAAATAAATATTTTTTTACATAAAGATCTGATTTTTCACATTTGCATTTTATTTCAAATTAATTATAATTGTCAAAATATTTTCTTTTCGGTCAAAATTTAATATAGTATGATATAATATTTAGTTTGTCTAGTTTTTCAAATTCAGATTCAAATGATACCCTCAGATTGTACTATTCCATTTAAGAGGTTACAATTTCCTGTAAGATTAGAATTTGCGATGACAATCAAAATATATTTTAACTGATATATTAATAATAATATTATATTTTAATTGCACTAATTTCTTTACACTTTGATAATTAATTCCAACGCCATCATAGTGTTTTGTTTATGTCAATTTTTTTTTAAATTAAAGAATAAATTAAATTTTAGTCTAAATCAACGCAGTATCTTTATCTAAATATACAACTTTTTATATAAATATTTGATTTTTTACATTTGCATTTAATTAAAAAATAGTGAATGTCAATTTTATATATCCAATATGCACTAAATTCATAAATGTCAAAATATTTCCTTCTTGGTCCAAAATTAATATAATATGATAATATTTATTTTACAATAATGTTTTGTATCTATAATTTGCTTGGCAACATTGCCTATAACATAACTTGGAATAATTAATTTATTTGCTTCTTATTGAAGTAAGTCGTTAAACATTTTTTTCGTGAAATGTCAAAATTTTGTTTATGATTAATTTTAAATTCAATATGCCGCTTTTTTATTGTGATTTCTGATCTATAATGTTTTGATGAAATTTTGGTTTCCGAAATAATTTGGTAAGCTAATCAATTAAATCTAAATCGTAAATCTATTTAAATAATTATTTTCATAAATATTGACAAATGACATTTAATTTTTTACATGTCAACATTTATTTAAATTTT
>NW_020539726.1:36592621-36632249 GCF_003426905.1 Ctenocephalides felis | reverse complement strand
AGAGACGTACTTTTGCCATTTCAATGGAAATCCAGATACGACATGTACAAAAACAGAAACAAAGCTTCATCCGATTCATTTAGACATTTTACGAATGCCTTTGAAATGTTTCCAATTACGAGACGAATTAAAAGTTACGTAAAATCGAGATTAAAATTAATACCTGACAACTGGGATAAAATATAATTTAATTTAACAAATCGAAGGTTGTCGAATCGAACTTGTGCACCGGTATAAAAAACCGGTATTTACCTTGAAAATACCGGTTTTTTCGGTATTAAATACCGATCGATATGCTAGACTTGAGGTAATTTTTTTGAAATTATTCAAATTTTAGATCTCATAATTGTTTGAAAACAAATATCCCTTTAGGTCGTTCTATTGTAAAAACATGTGCCAAAACTATCTCGACTAAATATATAAATGTAATCGGAATTTAAATAAATAAAACCGATTTTTTCTGTATTTTTTTAATTAATTACCATCATGTTGCATTTTATAAAAATCCACACTTGACTGGTTATTTTCAATTCCTATAAAGATGTTCAAGAAAAATTATTTGTCGACATACTTTCTTTTATGATCGAAAGAATTAATTGTTCTCAATTTGTTTGCCGTATTGTATTGTATCAGTTTTTCTCTTTTTTTCTTTTTTTCTGCTATTGTTAAGTTGACAACAATTGAGCAACTCACACGTAGAAGATAAAGGGGAAAAACTAATCTTGGGGAAAAAATAATATATCCAGGAATACAATACATGAGGAGATATGATCAGAGGATTTTTATTATAATATTCCCAAAATTGATAAAATATTCTGTATGTTATTAATTGTAATTGTTTATCGGTAGTGAAATTTATGAAAATGTGTTTTTGTTTGCTGTGCGATCAGGCGTATTTTACATATAAACAAGCAGGGAAGAATGTTATGATAACATAATCTTCGAATAAGATCAAAATACATAAGAAGTAGAAAATACATAAGAAAATAAGTAGAAAATACATAAGAAATGTAGTGAATTCTTTAATTTATTAACTTTTTATCTGCTTTCAATTTATATTAATCTATTTTTAAACCAAGCATTTCTTTCTTATCTCATTAAAAATTTTATCCTCGTCTCTGTGCCCAGAAAAGTGCAAAAGTTCTCCTAAATATTATTTTATTCTTCAGCAATTAGGATTATCTTAAATGTGTGCTCGTGCATAATAAGTTAATTCATTCAACCTTATGTAATTTTTCAAACAAAGTTATTTACGTCACAAGACTTCTTGATGGAGGGAAAAAAACAAATATTTTTAAAGAATTTTTCACTCCAGATAATCCTCCTACGCTTAAATATATTTTTAATTAAAGCAGAAAAATTTAATACAGTGACAGTATTAAAAAATGGTAATAAATTGTCGTGTATCAAAAGAGTATGTGTAATAATTCTGTTACGAAAGTGATTTCAGTAAATATTTTGCATGAGTTTAGTAAATATTTTGATAGGAAATATGTAAATCTTTAATAGATATGTAGTTTATAAGTTATTCAAAAGTTCGATATTGAAAAATGTAGTAATTGGCAATGATCGAAGTATTCGAAGAATTTGTTTTGTAAATATTGACTCAACGATGGAGACGCCTTGTTCAAAATTTCACAAAGAAAATTCAAATTTGTTTTTATTACATCCGAAAATAAACATGTTTTATGTCTACTTTTTCGGTCCAAAACATTATAAATATATTTTATTTTAAATCTAACTTAAATAAATATTAAGGTGATCTTAAGTTTTCACAAATCTAATAAGGTTATAGGTAGAATGTAATTCGAACTTTCAAAATTGTTATAAGAATATTATATGAAAATCTCATTATCATTCTTTTTAGATTTTCATAAGATTTGTCTTATTAGGTTTTTATTGCACTCTCTTAAGATTTTTATATGATTCTCATTGGGACTTTCTTACATTCTGATTTGTTTCTTATAAGAATCTTTCCGATATCATTTTAGTTTATTATCGGAATCTTATTGGGTTATATTAATATTACATACTGACTAAATTTTATTTTTATGAAAATTTTATTGGTATCTTGTAACGTTCTTGACGCAATTTTGAGATATCAATCTTATATGTTTCTTCTTAGTTTTGGATTAGCTTCTTAATGGTTGTTCTTAGATTTTCGATTTGTATAAGATTTTTGCCAGAATTTATTTTGTTTTTTGTCGAAATGTCATTGGATTTTTATTGTGTTAGTTATTTTTATTGAATTTTTACCAATAATATTACATTCTGTCTAGGTTCGTATTCCGAGATTCCTATTAGCCTCTTATAAGATACCTATTAGGTTGTTATTGGACTCTTATAAGATACTTATTGTATTCTTTTTATATTTTTATACCATTCTTTTTAGATTATGATTAGCTTGTCGTATGATTCTTATTAGGTTCATATCAACTCCCCAAGAAAACCCGATTTGCTATTTTATATATTTTTTTCGATGTTTCAAGGCATTCTGAATCGAAATAAGACCAAATTTGAAAAAAGAAGGTATGTGTGTGTGAACAGCTTTCTTTCCATAAATCGACGTTTTCTCAAAAGACCTATTTTAAAAATTTGAAGTATCTCGATGAGGACTTTTGTGTTGTCTGTTTTGCGTGACGATCAGCCAGGCCGTTTCTTTGTAATTAGCAGAAAAGTGAGAAAAAATTGTCTACGTTCTAGCCAAAAATTCTGAATCGATTTTAAAAATACAAAAGCCGTTTGAAAGATATTATTTGAAAATCGTGCTGATTAGTTTTAGATAAGAATTGACCGGGGCGTTTCTTAGTAATTAATGTTAAAAAAAATTATTTGATGAAACTTTTTATGTTGATAGATATCATGGTCTTTAGGAACATACTAAAATATTACGGCTCTACAACAAGTAGCTTAATTTCAAAAATTCATCAACTTTTGAACAAATATTATAGTCAAAATTTGTATCAAAAGTTATTTTTGTGATGTGATAAGTCTATCAAGTCAATTAGAAATAGATTCGGAATTATCAAAAAAGTAAAACAGTCTACAAAACTTCTCTGGTTGTGTAATCTTATATAGAAAATTCTTCTGTACGAGTGTATGATTTGATACTTCTCCTAAACGGTTATTCGAATTTTGATAAATCTTTTTAGAGTCTGTCAAAGAAAATTTTCAAATTTTAATGAACGATAAAAACTATAGTAATATTGTAGAAATAAATGGCAAAAATTACATACAAAACACTCATCATTGTTTGATATTGAAAACATTTGAACTGTCATCTGCTAGAAATGTCCTTCACTTGAAATTTGAATTTAGCTAAAATTATGAGCCTAGATAATATTAGAATATATTATACAAGAAAAATGTAATGTCTACATTATTATTGCCGAAAAGCAGCTGACATATGCCAGGAATTAAAATAATATAAGATACAATCAACAGTATAAGTTTGGCAGATGATGAATTATATAATTCAGTTTAATAAATAACGCAACAAGTCCAAAGCTGCATTAACATTATTGTTTTTAAACTTATACATGTCGCATTTTCGTTTACGAAATTATTTAAATACAAAAAAATATTTCTAATTACTTAAAAATGATTTAGAATTTTGTTTCATGTGTCAAAAATTCATTTGTTAGGCATCGGATATGGAATATTTAGCAAGTTGATCTTAGATTGAATAGTGTACATACGAACTAGATATTACAAATGTATTCACTTAAGATTTGAACATAAACAATAATGTTTATTAAATTATTAGTAAGAAAAAATGTACTTAAGAAATTATAATTGCCAAAAAGCAATTACGACTAAATTATTGAATCAATTATGTTGTGTGGTAAAATCAAGTGTGATAATGTTCTTTTACCGAAGATACTATATTATTTTTTTCTGAATTTCTTATACTGCTGCTTATCTAAGACAATAAATGAATAACAAAGGCAGGACATCAAATAGATATTAAAAAGTATAGGATGGGATATTAAAAATAGTTGGAACTTTTGAATTGTAGACGTGGGTACAGGGCAACGTCTGTCGGGTCATCTAGTATATATATATATATATATAATATAAATATATATTCTCGAACATCAGCGTGTATCATTTTTGCGTACGGGCGTTCAAAAAATATAGAATTCCAATCACGTTCTTTTACTATGGAGTTCCTCTATGTTTCCGCATGTACATAAACGTCCAAATATATATATATATATATATATATATATATATGTATATATATATATATATAAATATCCTTTGGTTCGTTTAATAGTGAACAAAAAGCTTTCGTGTCGTTGTCAGAAAAAGAGAAAAGAGCTTTTCAATATGAACCGCGTCAGCATTACGCACCGAATGGCTAAAACATAAACGTTCATTCAAATTGGAAAGGAAAAAGAGACCAAAATAGGCCAAAAAGGCTAAAATAAAGGGAACAGAACACGACTAATAATCTGAGGTCATGTATAGGTGACACGTGTCATCGTCATCACAAATAGACGAGGACAACTATGGATAGATGGGAAAAGATGTAGTGTTCTAGGAAAAATCAAAGTTGAAACTGATTAGGATTAAATTTATTTAGTTGTTTACTTCTATAAAACTTATTTGCTACTGTACAAGATAACATTTAATCAAAAAGAAATACATCACATATAACAATTTTGAATAATGTTCATAAGTAATATGGTAACACTCCTGATGCACACATTTATTGGTGTCAACCATTATAAACATTTATATAATGATAAATTATAAATTATATATTTATAATAGCATGAAAAATATGTATAATATTTAAATACGATAAAGTAATTCAAGCCATACTTCAAATATGACATGATCGGTTTTTCATTGTAATTAGCATTTACGACTTGAACCTTCATTAGAAAAATGAAGTAATTGCTGATTAATAAATTTATAATATTCGTTCACACAGTGGATTATGTTAAATAACGCCTAAACAAATATAGTTTTTGCAACTTCACTCATCATGTAATAATTGAGTTTGAAGAACTTGATGTTTTTAAAATTAACATACATTCATTGACTGCTTGTATTTTTTTACTTTATCGCTGCGGATGCAGTTTCATTCTTTGAACAGCTGTAAAGTCTGTCTTGTCTAAAAAAATATTTTCCATTTTAATAACTTCAAAGATTTATAAAAACTACGAATAATATAGAAATAATTTCTAATCAATGAACTTACGTTTAGTACACGGCACAAATGTTTAATTCGTTTTATTATTTTCAAGGAACAGGTTAAAATATTCTTTTGATTCAGGCATTTTTTATTGAATCGAGTTTTGTACTAAGATGTAACTTTAAAATGTTTATTTATCTATGCCAATGTCGACTCTTATCTTATATTATTGCCGTAACGCACTTCCGTTGCATTTGTATGGATTTAGACCTTAGTCGCGCCTAAAGAAATTTTACTTCAAAAACAAATAATTTTTTTTTGGTAATTTTGAATTTTTAACTCCCCTTAGGGTGAGTTATAGTAATCGCAAAAAAATAGAAAATATTTTTTTTTCGCATATATTTACGTTTCAAAGGTTTCTAAACATTTTGGCATACCTTAGAAACAATGGTAGTATGTGTGTGTATATGTGTGTTTGTGTGTTTGTGTGCGGATATAAATTTTTGTTTGCGGACGATTTCAGAAACACAGTTCAACCGATTTTAATTATTCAAAAATCATTCGATTGCTGTTGATAAGAAGACGTGCTGATTAGTTTTTTTGTAGCTCCGGATATTTTTTAAAAACTTTGAAATTTCTTTCATAATCATATCAATTGATTCAAAATACAAAATATTTGATTTTCGACCGTCAAATGGCATTTTTTAAAACTTTTTTGCCTTAATCAATTCTTTATTACTTCAATACAAGTAAAATATTTTTTGAATCATTCAAATCTGGTGCTCTGTTCTCTCAAAAACTTGATTTTTATTTTCTGTACTTTTTGCTAAGGATTTCCCAATCGGCTAGACCTGCCTTTGCCAAAAACTAATCAGCACGTCTCCTTATCAGTAGAATTTGAATGCTTTTTAAAATCGGTTGAACGGTGCTCCCAAAATCGTCGACGAAAATTTGTATCCGCACACACATACATACATCCCTTTTTTCTAAGGTATGTCAAAATATTCAGAAACCTATGAAACGTAAATATATACAAAAATTTTCATTTTCGATTTTTTTGCGATTACTATGACCTGTCTACGAGAAGTGACAAAATGTTATATATATGTTTAATTGAATGTATATTTTTGAATTGAATTGAAATGATTTTTTTTTTTGCAAAACAGTAATTTAGGTTGGAAAAATTGTTTTAATGCATTCATTTATCATGCTTATTATTTTTAAGCCAATGGAGACGTTGACTCAGATTTTTGTGAGACATATACATTTGTCTGAGTATGTCTGAGTGTATTTGTCTGTAAACCTAAGAAAATGTGTGTATATATGTATGTATATGTGTTTGTAGACATAGACAACCGAGTATGAGTCGTAAAGCAATTAATGTCATCGAACTGGATCATCAATCAATGTAATTTATATCTGTCGCCCCAACATCGGCGGTGGAGCAACCCTCAAGCAAAATGTGGCCATGTACATACATACATACATACATACATTTCAATAGATCTCCAACCACCATCCACCAGCCAACCATCCGTCTATACATGACAATATGTATATATATAAATATATATATATATATATATATATATATTCAGGGCCGGTCCTACCTTGAAGGCGATGCATGCAAAAAATGCGGGCGCACGCCTTAGGGGGCGCCAAAACGAGATTCGGAAATGAAATTTTCAACATAGTTTTTTTTTCAATATAATTCAAGAAACATATAATTTCTTTGCATTTTTCGCAAATTTTTGAGCGATATTTAAGATATTTTGGATATTTTAAATAATGAAAAATTACAATTAAATAATCCAACATAAAGCACCATGATTTGTTTAATAGAATAAATCGCATAAAATCTCCAAAATAAATGAGTAAAATTTTTCAAAAATAATATTTAAGCAGATTCTTCAAGTAATAACAAACATACTGAAATGTTTGGATGTTCTAAAAAATTTGGATTAAAAATTAGAATTTAGAAGTAGTTTGGTAGTGATTATGAAGAGCCCGCAAATCGCCACGATATTCTAAATAAATTTAAAATCAATGTGCTTTTATATTATATATTTAATTTTTTATATACTAAATTCAGAGTTATTAAAAAGTATTTAAAAAATAACATAAATATTCTTATAATTTTAATGATAAACTGTTAAAACAGTTAAAATAATAAGGAGGGCCGCTCCTTATGCATGCGGGCGCTGAGGACCCCATTACCGGCCCTGTATATATATATATATATATATACATATATACATCATAGATTTGTATGAAAGCAGCCAGCGACTGTGTCGTATACATAAAATGTATTATCTGCAATAATGAATTCAAATTTATGCACATATGTTATAAATATCATTAACTATTTATACTTTGGATATATGGGATATATGAGATATTTATATTTCGTATCGACTACTAAGCACACACACACATATACATTTATAGATATATATTAGGGTGGTCCTTGATATGGACATTTTTGAATTTCTTTACTCACAAACGCTTCCAAAATGATAAAAATAAATTCTCTAAAAGTTTTCTCTCTTAATATTAACATTTAGATAGTCTACAATTCAATTAAAACTTTCGTATATTTATTATTAAGTTAGTTTGCGCCATCTATGATAGCAGACTTGTAATTTTGATAAACCTAATTTATCTAACTTAGATACTCACCGTGGTGTCATCTGTCTACTATAAATTAAAAATCTAAATTTTAATTGGCAAAAACTATTTTATAAATCAGGACTCCAACTTGCCAACAATTTTAGTACAACGACTAGTACTATTTTTACCAAAACAATAATTTTTTTTTAATACCGAACAACTTAGAAATCTTGTCTATCAAATAAATTGTCAGGACAGTAATTTAATTTACATAGGAGAAACGAGCCAGAACTTAATTAAAGGTTTACAACTATACAAAAATAATTTTAAAAATCCCAAACAATTTAAAACAATGCTTGCGAAACACATTAATAATTTAAAACACTATATAACCTTTTGCAAACCAATTTTAATACAAATCGAACAAAATTTATTTAAACGAAGAATTACAAAATCATCTTTTTTAACTATTTATAATAATAGAACCATCAATAAGCGAAATGAACTCAACATGCTATGTAATACAAATATATTTTATCAAGATTGTTTTTTTAAATCAAGATTCCAACTTGCCAACATTTTTAGTACAACGACTAACACCATTTTGACATAAACAAAAAAAATTTTAACACCGAACGAATTACAAATCTTATTTTATAAAGAAATTGTCTGGACTGTAATTTAATTTACATAGGAGAAACGAGCCAGAACTTAATTAAACGTTTAAAACACAAGAATATTTCAAAAAATCCCAAACAATTTAAAACTATGCTTTCGGATCATATTAATAATTTAAAACACAATATAGACTTTTTTATTTCGATTTGTACTAGAATTCGAACAAAACTAATTTAAACGAAGAATTATGGAAGAATTTTTTTAGACTATTTATAATAATAGAACAATAAATAAGCGAAATGAACTCAACATGCTGTGTGATACAAATATATTTTATCAAGATTGTTTTTTTTATATTTTATAAACCAAGACTCCAACTTGCCAACATTTTTAACATAACGACTAGTACTAATTTTACCAAAACAAAACCCCCTTTTAACACCGAACATCTTAGAAATCTCATCTAACAAATAAATTGTCTGGACTGTAATTTAATTTACATAGGAGAAAACGAGACAAAACTTAATTAAACACAAAAATAATTTAGAAAATCCATGACAATTTAAAACAATGCTTGCGGACCAAATTAATAATTTGAAATACAATACAGTACTACAATTTAAACAAAATTGATTTAACAAAGAATTTTAGAAAGTTCTTTCTTAACTATTTATAACAAAAGTGACACTAAGTTGACCCTTAATATGGATATTTTCGATTTTTTCTGCTCTCAGAAGCTCAAATGCTTCCAAAATGATAAAAACAAATTCTCTGAAAGTTTTAGCTCTTAATATTAACTTCCACTAAAGTTTCTTATGGACAAAACGTGGGTAAAATTTCATTTGTTTCATAACTTAGCGACAAGTGAATCAAAATTTTGAGATTAAAATTGTATTTGCTTATTTTCATCAAAAATTTGATATATTTTATAAAATAAGTATTCACTTAGGAAAAAAAACGAAGATACTTTGGTTGGAGTGCGGACTATGTTAAAGTTAATATTAAGAGCTAAAACTTTCAGAGAATTTATTTTTATCAATCAGGAATCATCTGAGAGTATAAGAATTCGAATCTAAAATAATGTATTCGATCTTCAGAAATTTTAAAAAAACTGACAAAACACAATAAAACCGATCTGTGTAAAAAAATCAGATTTGTATGAAAAATTTACAAAGACAAAAGGCTATAGCTAATGCCCATTGGTACGTGATCAATAAAAGCATTTCTGAATACATCAACATAAAACATATTGAAATGTTAGTAAAAAAAATAGTATGCAATATCAATAGTGTATAACACATTTATTAAAAACACCAAATTTTCCGGTGGATTTTAATAAAAGCCGCAGCAAACCTTGGTCGGGTATTTATATATTAGGGTGGTCCTTAATATGGACATTTTTGAATTTCCTTGCCCCAAGGGCTGAAATGGTCCCATATTGATAAAAAACAATTCTCTGAAAATTTTAGATCTTAATATTAACTTTTAGATAGTGCGAAATTCTATCAAACTTTGTATGAAAATACTAGCATGGAAAAAATTTTGAAAATTAAAAAAAAAATGGATAGGTGTAGCTTAGCGACAAATGAATTAAATGTGAAAGTTCGTGTCATTTTTTATTGAAAATTCGACGCTCTGCAAAATTTTTGAATTTTTTTTTATGCTATTTCCATACAAAACTTTGATTGAATTGCGCTCTATCTAAAAGACAATATTAAGAGCTAAATTTTCAGAGAATTGTTGTTTTTTATCAATTTGGAACCATTTGAGTCCTTGGAAGCAAAGAAATTCGAAAATGACCATTTTAAGGACTACCCTAATATATATATATACATATATATAATTTCTTTCCCAAATGATAATTTTTTGCCCTACATTTTCCTTACTTATTATTCAACATTATCAGCATTTGACTGCAAATTTTAGGTGAATGGAAATTTCAACAGTTCTCAACTCATTTGTCAAACTATGATATGTTTTGCAGATTTTTTCCTCATTTTTCTGCATTATTACTATAGTTTTATATTCCGTCACATCTTAAAAAATTTCCTTAACAAACTGCGAAAAAATTTATCAAAATTCGAATAACCGTGTAATGTCTATCGGGTCAGCTAGTATATATATATATATATATATATATATATACATATCCATATATAAATCATCCAATCCAATCCTCGTCGTCATGTTTTTACCTTAAGAAAAATCGCTTAAAGAACAAAATCTCTCACGTAAGATAAAATTAATGTGTCTGAAGTGCTAAGTGTTCCACGTCAGACAAAACCTCAAACTCTTCGAGTCTACCTCATCATCATGATCACAAAATACACGAAAATAGAAAAAAATATTTCATTTGAGTCAGAAAAAACGAAATTCGCAGACATTCATCGAGAGACGTTGTATTAATGTTTCAATCGTCGGATTAGTAATAAATCGTACTGAGGTACTCATATTGTGAAATTGTCCTGAAATGATTTGCTTGGAAGTAAATAATTGAATTATGATGGTGAGGAATAGAATTAATTGATATATATATATATATATATATATATATAATATATATATATATAAATACTAGATGACCCTACAGACGTTGTCCTGTACCCACGTCTACAATTCAAAAGTTCTATTTTTTTTAATACCCTATCCTATATTTTTTAATATCCTATTTGATGTCCTGTCTTTGTGATTTGTTTATGGTCTTGGCATAAGCAGTATAAATAAATTTAGAAAAAAATAATATAGTATCTACGGCAAAAAAATAATATCACACTTGATTTAACCACACAACATAATTGCTTCAATAATTTAGTCTATTTTTTCATAAAACTTTTCATGTTTATGACACACATCAATAACACACGCATTAATGAACATGCTGAAATATTACGAATCTACCATATGCCTTTTAATTTTTAAAAATCATCAAAATTGAAAAAACATAGTTAAACCTTGTGTCAAGAGTCGCTTTTGTTCTGTGATAAGTCAAAATTTGAATTTTACAAATGTAAGAACTATTGGAATAAACTCGATGGATATCAGCCATTATAAATGGCTTTGAAATTAGTAAAATAAGTAAATAAACAATAAACAATGAACAAAAGTTCTTTAGTTGTGTAAAAATTGTTACCATTAAATTAAATCATTATTAAATAATATCAAGGACTAAGTATGTACATGATATATATAATCGTGCAGTTGAAAACTAATCTAAATTTCAAATTCGGTTGATTAAGTTTATTAACATTTCGAAAAATTCATGCAACTTGCTTAAAGGCAAAATGACACTTGAACCAGTTTTTCATAAACTCGTGAGTTTTTTGAAAATTTTCTATACTAAAGTAGTAAATCTGCTAGATTCCATCAAATTGATTAGAAATAAAATTATATCAAAGGATTCTGAAATATTGCCAACTGTCATTGCACAGTTTTGTTTTCGTAAAATTTAACTGTCAAAATAAATTGAATTTACTAAAATTTAACATTTTGAATGCAAACTGAGATTTGTAATATTACCTATAACTCAAGTTGGATATAAATGCACATGGTGAGCCAAAAAAATTAAAATCGGTTCAGTAGTTTAGGTGTACATTCAGGACGAACATTGTAATACTCAATTTATACATATATATATATATATATATATATATTATATATATATATGTGTGTGTATGTATGTATATATATATATATATATATATATATATATATATATTTTAGAAAAAATCATATTACATTATATTTAAATTCACAATAACAAGCTCCGCCAGCAGAATAACAAACACTCTCCTTGTTTCATATTATCATTCTATTTATTGATTGACTAATGTTATACAGTACAGAAAAAAAAAGCATTTAGTATTTTCTTTTCTCTCTGATTTATTTATTTTAGTATTCAAGTCAAGTAGAAGTGTTCGAGAGCAGAATATATTTCATATTTCTGTCCTTAGCAACCATAATATACATACATAAAATAAGTATTACGATGTTTGTCCGAGATGTACTCCTAAACTACTGAACCGATTTTAAATTTTATTAACTCACTGTATGTGTTTGTATCTAACTTAGGTTATAGGCTATATTAAAAATTTCGGGGCAAACGCAAAATATTAAATAATCAGAAATTTCTTTAAATTTTGACATTGAAACAAAATTGAGAAAAAATTTATTTATAGCATTTTCAATAAATAAGTTATCCGGCAGTTATCATATTTTATAATTCAGTTTCGACTTTCAATAAAACAATTATGTATACATTTTCTCATTTATTCAAATCTAATTAAATTAATTTACTTTCAAAAGACAACACAAAATGGAAAATATTTAACATCCTGAAACCGTTTTTGTTTCCATAATACCAAAGGATTACAAATAAATACCTTTATGGGTATATAGGCGCAAACATACATATATTTAACGAAAAATAAAATAAATAGTGCCTTAATTTCCCTTGTTACTTTACAAACAATTGAACAAGGGCGGAATTAAAATTATATTTAGAAAGAGGTTGTTGGAATCATTTCAATTTTAAGTCAGAGGTTTTCAATTGTGGTAAATTAGAATTAACAGAAAACTTTTTGAGAAAAAGGGAAACTAGAAACAAATTTTTTTAGATTTTTTTTTAATTCAGGTGAAAAATAAATATACGCGTTATTTTACTCGATCTCGCAATTTTTGTCAATTCAATTTAAATAAAAACAATTTCACATTAGGCTAGTACTTGCAAAATCTATTAGTATATTCCAAAAACATTTATATGTGCCATGCGTTGCAGTGGGTAAACCATTAATTGAATTTGTGTCAGCTGCCTCTTTCACTTGTATACCACGTAGATCTACATTAAAAATCAGTCAGATACTTTTTATTCTAAAATTTGTTTAGAATTTTTTTAGAATAAATGATATTAATCCGACTAAAAAGAAGTTAAAAAAAATCCACAAAGAAATAAAATTTTATAAAAAATAAATAGACAATGGATATAATTTTTTTCTGCACCTAAAACTATACTAATTTAATTTCCAATTTAACGACTGACAAGGAGCATTTTAGGTGGGATATTTCATCTATAAAATTCTTCTGTAATGATGTATGTAAATATACTCCTCCTAAACGATTATTCAGATTTTGATAAATCTTTCTGAAGTTTATTAAGGGATTTTTAAGGATGTATGTGATTATAAAAATATAGTACTGTTGTAGAAATAAATGGAAAACTAGTGGGGTGGGTGGCATCGTGCTTTAAGGCAAATTGCTGGAACTTCCCGTACCGTAACAAAATGTTCGAGGATTACTGAATGATTTCAAATAGATTATTATAAATATTGTAACATTGTCTAATATTTATAAATATTATATAAACTGAATTGCAGAGTTGAAATTATTTGTAAAGTATATTAGGACTATAGTCAGAATTAAAAATAAATATTTTCGATATACAAAAAACTAAAAAAAAAAAAAAAAAAAATGGGACAATTTTTTTTTCCAAAATCGATTATTTTGTTAAGACAAGCAAAAAATTCTTTGAATCATTTAAATCGGACGCTTAGTTCTCTCAAAAACTGCCATTTTTTACATATTTAGCTCCGTATCTTCAAAATGGCTGGGCCTGCCTTTGCGAAAAAACTGATAAACACTTCTCCCAAACATTACTAATTGAATGTTTTTTAGATCATTCAAATCGGATACTCCGTTCTCTCAAAAATACGATTTCTATTTTCTGCACTCTTTGCTCCGTATCTCCAAAACGACTGGACCTGCCTTTGCCAAAATCTAATCAGCTCTTTTTCCTATCAATAGGAATCGGATGTTTTTTGAACCATTCAAATCGGTTGATCCGTGCGCCCTAAAACGTGACTGGAAATTTGTATCCACACATACAGACACACACACACACACACACATTCATTTTTTCTGAGGTATGCCAAAACATTCAAAAACCTTCAAAACGTCGAGAAATGTAAAAAATTTCAATTCCGATTTTCGGCCCATTACAATAACTTACCCTACGGGAAGTTAAATATGACAAAAAACCGCATTATCATCGTTTGACATTGAAAATATTTGAGACATTGTTTGGCATTGAAAACAAATGAGAACCATCATTTGTCAAAAATTTCAATTTACTTATGAACCTAGACAATATTAGAATAAAATAAATTCATAATTATGAATAAATAATAATGTTAAAATGAGTACTATTAAAAGGTCTTTTGCGTGTAAAATAAGTGAGCTATCATGCAAATAAACGAGGCATACAATGTTTTTTTTTCATTGAAATCAAATAGTTTTATGAGTGCCATCTCCAACAAAATTAAAATTAATCGTATTTCATCTAGAATCAACTTGGTTTGAGAGATTCCAGAATATCACGCAAATTGGAGCAAAGTAAAAAAGTTCACATATTTTTTCTCTTTATTCACTGCACTAATTTAGTTGATCGTAGATTGAATAGTGCACATATGAACAGGATTTGACCAACTAATTCACATAAAATATAAACTTAAGTAGTATTGTAATTAATATCAAGAAAAATGTAATTTAGATATTATTACCGAAAACAATTAATATATAGTACGAGATTATAAAAATTATAGGCAACATTATTGAAGCAATTATTTTGAGTAAAAAAAACCGAGGTGAAATTGTACCCTTATTGCAGATACTATATATTAATTCTTTCCGAATTTGTTATACTGTTACAAAAGACATCACAAAGGGCAGACGATGAATTTTTGTGCGATAAATTTAGAAAATCGATGTTTTAGTCGTGAATAAACAAAAAATGAACAAAACAAGCATGAATAAAAATCTTGTATAACTCTTGGCATTAAGATAAATTGAGCTATTGGAAATAAATTTGTTCAATCAATTGTAGTGTATAATTTTCTAGGTAAAATTTGATTGAACATGATTCAAAATTTGTTAAAGGGATAATTAAAGTGTTAACTGTGGGAATTGAGAATCATCGTTTTATTTGAAATAGTTCTATATTTAATATCACTCATATATTGGTGTAAATAGTAATTCAAAAAGCAATAATTATTATTTTTAACTAAACGTAAATATTAGTATAGGATATTAAAAAATTGTAGACGTGGGTACAGGACAACCTCTGTCGGGCCATCTAGTATATATATATATATATATATATGTGTGTATTTGTATATATATATATATATGTGTGTATATCCTTATCCACATATAAAACAATAAAGAAAATTCCTCGTTATTATTCTGCACTCGCAACTCCTTTGCAGAACTCCTTTTTAATTTTCATTCCTTTTGCGTGTTGCATTTCATTTTCGTTCCTTATTTAATTCTATTTTTATATCCTTTATTTTTTTTTACTCTTTGCCGATCCGAGCTGACACGAACTTTAATTTGTTCTTCTCATAATTTCAAAGTAACAACGTTTTATGACTCCTGATCGCCGATTTTTATTTTTTTCCGTATACTACACTCGGTCATAATTTTGTATGCACTTTGTTTCTTGTTGCTGCAACAGATTTTGTAGGAAAACATTTTTTTTTGTTTTGTTTTTTTTTCGACATTTTTATGTTTATTTTTGTAGCTCTGGCCGCGGTTTAAAGATTATGTTCATTTTCCGCGTCCTAGAACATGATGAGAGAATAGTTTAAAGGCTGGGTGAGAGGAAGAATTATAATAAGACTAGCAAACCCGACGAACTCCGTATCGCCACCAGATGGTTTGAAGAAATTTTTTGTTTGTTTTATATTTGAAAAGGAAAACTTTGATTTTATTAAACAACAGTAATGAATTTATTTCGATTACAAAAATGAAGTGTTTTTTAGTTGAACTTCTCTAAGTAAATGAAAGTGAATCCGCAAATTATCCGTTTCATTGAAGTGCTCTTTGGTAAACCACATTTTTTGTTTTTTGGTCTGACGTTAACACAAACAAAGCGGATGGTTTTCCAAATCGTGAACAGGCAACTTTATAACTGCCCATGTGAAAAACAATGATTTTCTGAATAATCTATTTGAAATTTATACCGCAAACACTAAGCGATTGGCCTTGCGACTTGTTATTGCAAACGCAAGGCGATCTTAAAATTGCAATCGTTTGAAGTCAAACGGAAGACCAGTCGGAATCATTGGTATGTCACCAAATCGCCAGCAATTTTTGATTGAATGGTGAAATTCAGTGCGTGTACATCATTATTCTTTGCGGCAAGAATTGCTCGTTGACTTAACCAAGCATAATTCTGATAATTCTCACTAATGTCATTACTCGAATTTTTAATTACGGTGCGTAAAGTTCCAGTAATTTGAATTAACGTACGATGCCATGCACCACTGATTTTCTTAGCTATAAACCTTGCGGAGCCCGAGACCTTTCCAACGAATGCAAAATTGTCGAAATCGGTTCGTACGTTCTCGAGTTATATCGTCAGGAAGAAAAACCCGACTTATTTATATATATATAGATATGATACTGTCAACTAACCTCCAAATAGCATAAACGTCAAAATAACATTAGTTTGACTTCACGCCTATTTTATTTACATAAGTGCAACTCATCAGTACCTAAATTTTAAACTAAAAAACTAAAACTTTAAACTAAAGTGTTACCGAGAATAGGCCT
The DNA here is from genome assembly GCF_003426905.1 of Ctenocephalides felis. Lineage (NCBI taxonomy): Eukaryota > Metazoa > Arthropoda > Insecta > Siphonaptera > Pulicidae > Ctenocephalides > Ctenocephalides felis. Next base: position 36,615,271 of record NW_020539726.1, on the reverse strand, counting down.
AATAGTCCGTAAATTGGGCACAAGTTAGTAAAATGTAAAATTTTAATAGAGAAAGAACTCTACTGACAAGCATCTTGAATATCAAAGCAGTGAAGTGTAATGACTCTACTGACTAGCAAACTTGTTTCCGAGAATAAAAATTACTAAAATAATTATTTTTAATGACACAAAAACTCTACTGTGTAGTAATTAATTTAAATGACAGAAATGGACTCTACTGGCGTGCAACTTTAAAAATTTGTAAAATATATAATATTGAAGTGTTTTTGAGAAAAAAAACTCTACTGACGAGTAACCGTAGAAATTTTTAAAATGTATGAAACTTAAATAAGGATAAACTTGCCATAATAGGGCAAAGCGGGGATTAAAGGTCCACCACCGATATCTCTAAAACAAGTAGAGTTCAGGTTTATTTAACAATAATATTTGAAAGTAGAAGGCAAAAGATGTATAACCAGCCATGACTTTAATTTTTATGACATCACTGTTGTTTGATATTCCCAAACAAAAGTATTTTTTCGTTGTTAGTTCTTGTGGTCGTCAGCTGAGCACTGTTGTTTAGTTTACGAGACTTTAATATAATATTTAAGTATATGTTATTTAATTGTTTTATATGATGTATTGTTAATTTTAAATAAGATTCAACACATTTCTCTATAAAATTAAGGTAAAAAAAGGCCAACTTAAACGTTTACCCTGATAATGGTGTAAGGTGACGTCTATTAATCACGTGATCGATTTTTTGAGGATTTTTAGATCCCCCTCCCCTTGATTATATTCAAAATTAACGCCCCACCCCTCATCCCACCAAACATTTAGTTACGAGAAAATTTTGCGATTCTTTTGAAATTTTATCCTGAAAATTTTGATTTTTTTTTAAATTCAGATAAAAAATAATTACTCGTGATATCTTACTCCTCCTAAAAACCTCGCGTGATTAGTGGACGCCCTTTAAATAATAAAAAATAGTAAATGAAAAAGTAAATCAAGTTGAATTAAGCAATTTAACAAGGCAATATTTAAATAGCTATTTTAACTCTACAGATGAATATTTTTGACAAAATACCAGATCAAGGTTATATACCTTGTTATCTCTGTAAAAAATGTATCAAGAAATTTATATTGTGCATTAGTAGAATAATGAAGCTATTATTTTGTAAAATCCTTTTTAAATTAAAAATAAGATATTTTATCTGTTTATGCTATCCCATTTTACTCCGCCTATGGTGTAAAAATGACCAGGTAACAATTTTTTTTTTAAAATAGAAAAAAAAACACATTTTTACAATGATAAAATAGCTAAAAGTTTTACTGAACCTAGTCAGATAGTTGTTTGTTTGATATGTGTTATTTGTTGTAATAGAATTGGATTGGTTTTCACAATATAATTTCTCAATTTCAAATAATGCCTTCATGTCCTAAGTGGAACAGAATATTGTTCTATTACTTTTTCGTCTAGAATTATTTCCACCAGCTCTCATACTATTGCAGCAATGCGCACTGCATGCATTCTGCACAAAATGCTGATTTAAAACTGAAGTGAATTTGCTGCCGACGTATATGAGAATAAGTTAAAATTTAAATAACACATTAAATTGCTAATTTATAAACTTGCCATTTGTTGGTTATTGAAAACGAAAATTGGAATCTGAATGCACTGATGATGAAACAAAGTGTTGATTCGAAACGTTTGTAGCTTGAAAAGCAAAATTGATGGAATATTTGGTAAGATAATTATAATGGTAAAAAGGTTAAATTTTGTTTTTGTTCAATTGTTATTTATTAGCATGTTTCTTGACGGATGACCTAAAGATGGAACGTAACTAGTTCCGAAACGTCATTAAAATATTATATGTTTCAAAAACTGTTGCAAAAAATGAAAATTGTTACAAAGTCTTCTGAACATTTTTGAATATCCTAATGGATATATACATTTTAAATTATTATAGGTCTATGAAGAATGGTTTAAGTAAAAAAAAATCTTAATAATTGCTGTGTCTTAAGACATACACAGTAAATAGACGTATACTTAAGAACATAAATTTTAAAATATTATTTACTTGCCTTAAGGCAAAATGTAACTCACACCTAGTTATATTTCATAAATATAATCTACATCTCGTTTTAAGTTTCTCAAATTTTGAAAAGTTTCAAATATATTTTTCAAAATGTCTGACCTGGTGTCATCTGTTGAGAATCTGTGTACCTAAGTTCATTTTTTGAACAAAATTTGATAATTTAACTCCACTTTTGTTAGTAAACTTAAGTCTATAAAATATTATTAATAATATACATATCGGAAAGTTCATGCAATTTAAGATAAAATGATACTATTAAATTTATATTTGTTTAAATGTATTTAATAAATTTAACAAATTCAAAATACATTTTTCAAATGTCTAACCTGGTGTCATCTATTGGCAATTTCTGCACCTATATTCATGTTGAACAAACTTAGATAACCTAACCTCACTTTTTGTATGTCTAAAAATGTTAAAAGTTGCACATGAATAATAAAATATAATCGTAATAAATAAGTTTAATGTGTTTATGAATATTTAAAGCAAAAAAATAAATAATTATGGTTAGTATTGTGTCATTAAATATTAAAATTTGTAGTATTAAAATATGTATTATTTATTTTGAAGCATTTGACATAAAAGATAAAATGTGATGTTATAATAATTTAAAAGATTTTAGATATATTTTATATACACAAATATATATTAATATATATATATATATATATATAAAATTTAAATATATATGAATAAATTAATATAATATATAAATTTATATATGAAGGCACTTATAACATAACCTCACTTTTGACATCTAAAAATGTTAAATGTAAACAAAATATATATAAGTTTTTTATAACAATACATAAATTTAAGATCTTCATTAATATTTAAAGCATAAAACATTTAATTAAGGTCAGCTTTATATTATTATAGTTAATACATATAATTATTATTCATAAATGTCAAATTTTTGCTCGCTTATTTATATTGAAGCACTTTGAGTAAAAGTTGACATATGGATTTAAAGAATTATATATATATATATATATATATATATATATACTTAAAACAGCTCTATATAGTTTATATTTTATATCTTGAGTGCTTCGACAAAAAAAAAACAATACGCAATATAAATCCATTACAATTGATTCATTTTACAAATAATATTCCGATATATTATATCTACATCCTAATAATGTTTTAATATAGTGAAAAAGTCTAACAGTGTTTTATTATTATGATTTTATTTATACATATATATATTTTTTTTTTTTGTAGAATTTTTCAGTTCTAAGACGTACAGGGCCAGTTCTTCGACAATGTGTCGTTTCTCCAATGTCCACATTAGCAGAACCAGCCGCAAGTCCAAATGCAGATTTCAGAACATTAGAAAATAATCCCGTAAGATTTTAATTAAATATGTTAATAAGCTTTAAGCGATTTGTATTGATGTTTTCAACTAATAGATACTATTGCTAATTTGAATACCAAAAAGTTAAATGAAAAATAGTAAGAATAGTAAAAATAGTAAAAATACATGGTGTAATGTATTCCACAATCACTTTATATTACGTTAATTATGTATTTACTTTTGCAAAATTTGTTTTTATTACTTCCAAAATTGTATTTTCTTATAATTATTAACTTCCCGTAGGGCAAGTTATAGTGAAATGAAAATTTTTATATATACGTTTCAAAACCTTCTGAACATTTTGGCATACCTTAAAAAAAATGGATGTTTGTGTGTGTGTGAGTGTGTATGTGTGTGGATACAAACTTTCGTCGACGATTTCGGGAACACGGATGAAGCGATTTGAATAATTCAAAAAACATTCGATTCGTATTGATAAGGAGACGTGCTGATTAGATTTTGTCGAAGGCAGGTCTAGCCGTTCCGAAGATACGGGGCAAAAAGGGCCAAAAACGGTAACTCAGATTTTAAGAGAACGGAGCGTCCGATTTGAATAATTCAAGAAACATTTTACTTGTATTGACTAAATCAAAAACTGTTTGAATTTTTGGAAAGGCAGGTGCAACGACTTCGGAGATATTGAGGAAAAAGTAAAAAAATGAGCCATTTGACGGTCAAAAATGATCATTAGTAATATGCACATCAAATTATCAGATATTTTATAGAGATTTTAACAATAAGTATAAATTTTGTTTGCATTCCTATGGGTTCCGTACCAATGTTTACGCGTTAGGCGGCGACGCGGCGCTTACGCGCTTCGATATTGCATCTATCTATGCAGCTAAAGCAATGCATTTGCTTTGAAAAAAAGTTCAAAATTTCCAAAATATTTCAAACTAAAAAAAAATACATTTCTTTTCCAAATAAAGTAATTTTTTTTTTTTCAAAAATTTATAGTTTCTCAAAAATCTAATTTTTTCAAAGTAATTTTTTTATCAAAAATGTTAAAGTTTTTAAATGTTAAACGGGAAGTTCCAGCAATTTGCCTTAAGGCACGATGCCATGCGTCCCAATAGTTTTTTTTTTTTTTTTTAAATACTATTATATATTATTTTATTATATTTCCCATTAAATAAATTGTATTATTAAATTATATTGCTAGCTAACTAAAATGGGCTAGAAAAATTTTTTTAATGGAAATAAAAGACAAAAATCTTGGAAATAATCAAAAGTTTTTGAAAAATTAATATTGAAATCGAATACAGTACATTTTAACTATATTATGTTAAATAGTAATTTTATTTTTGGTTATAAATGTCTATATACTTTTGTCATTTTTTATATTTTAAAGAGATGTGACTTTCTTTTGGTTGTATGTTTAAAAAATGAGATTTTTGACTTATAAATATTTATTTTAGGAAAAAAACAATTATGAATGTTACTAAATAAATAAATTTATTATTACTTAAGTAAGCTTTAAATAATTTATCAGTTCTAAGATAAATTTGAAAATTGCACACAAATATACTTAATTTTTAATTATGTATGAAAAATAAAAAAACAGTAAAGCTATAATAAAATAGTTTGGATTAAAATACTATTTATAAGATATAAAATATTAGCGTATAAATGCAAATGATTTTTAAAATGCTTAGAATTAGCTTTGAATTAAGATAAAATTAGTTGCAAAAACTGAACAAAATATTTAACTTAACAATTATGATTTTTATTAATTGAATGATTTTGTAACATTTGATTACTATTGCAGATAAATCATAATAGATCACATTGTGGACACTTTTACACCATGCAACCGAGTATACATAAACAATTATTTAACACAGGAGGATTTCCTAAATCATTTCAAAAACAGGTAATTTTTTAAATCCAAATATATATATATATATATATATATATATATGTATATATATATATATATATATATATATATATATAAATATATATATATATGATTTTATTAATTTATTTGTTGTTTTTTATTAAAAAGGTGAAAACTTTTAATGAAGCTTGTCTAATGGTTAGAGAGCCTACAATCGAAATAATGGAATATATGGACAAAATGAATTATAGTAAACCTGCATTGAGATTTGTAATGTGTAAGTAAATTATAAAAATTATTTATTTATTTATATATTTATTTATTTATTTATTTATTCAACACCCAAGACAATAATACAGTATAATTACATTTTAAAGTGTACAAAGTATAAACTAAAGATATGTGAGAAAATTTGCATATTAAGAGCTTTGTATATATATATATATATATATATATATATATATATATATATATATATATATAAATATAAATATATAACACTAAATAAAAACTAATAATATTAAACATTTAATAAAATTATAATAATAATTGTTCTTTTATATTTTTTTGTTGAAAAGCTTCCATATCATTTTTTATACACTTGAATACAATGAATAATTAGTAATGTGTGGATTTAGGGCGTTTTTTTTTTACATTTTTTTTAAAATAACTTTTAATTTTCTTCTGGGGCATTATGATTTGTTTATATTGGTGAAAACCAGATAAAATTTACTAAAATCTAGTAAAAACTGTTATATACACTTGGATATTGAAATTTTGAATAATTTGTAGTTGAAATGCAGACTTTAGTATTTTGATAATTTGCATTGTATGAATTTAGAACAATTTTTTACATTTCTTCAAACAACTTTTAATTTTCTTCTAGGACATTATAATTTGTTTACATTATTAGAAACTAGATAAAACTTACTAGAATCTAGTAACTGTTATTTACACTTGGATAATAAAATTTTGAATAATTTGTAGTTGAAATGCAGACTTAAGTGTTTCTCATTTGGTTCACATATATGGATTTAGTACATTTTTTCAAATAACTTTTAATTTTCTTCTAAGACATAATGATTTATTTACATTAGTAAAAACTAGATAGAATTTACTAAAATGTAGTAAAACTTGTAATATACACTTTCGTATCAAAATTTTGAATAATTTATAGTTGAAACACAGACTTTAGTATTTCCAAAATTTGTGTTACATATATGAATTTAGGACATTTTTTCAAATAACTTTTAATTTTCTTCTGGGATATTATGATTTGTATGCATTAGTAAAAACTAGGCAAAACTTACTAAAATTGAGTAAAAACTGTTATATATACTTAGATATTGAAATATTGAATAATTCATAGTCAAAATACAGATTTTAGTATTTCGACAATTTACATTATATGTTTTGGTACGTTTTTTTTTAAATTTCTTCAAATAACTTTTAATTTTTTCGTAGGACATTATAATTTAATTACATTATTAAAAACTAGATAAAATTTACTAAAATTTAGTTAAAACTGTTATATACACTTGGATATTAAAATTTTGAATAATTTGTAGTTTAAATACAGACTTTGGTATTCTTATAATTAGCTATACATATATAGATTTTGGACATTTTATTACATTTCTTCAAATAACTTTCAATTTTCTTTTAGAACATAATGATTCATTTACCTAAATTAGATTAGATTTACTTAAATCTAGTAAAAACTGTTAAACATTCTTATAAATAATAACTAACAAAAAAATTTAAGAGAACGAAATAGAAAATTTAATTTTTAAAAAGTTAAGATATATTTTTTGGTCTATTTTCAAATATAATTTTTTGATGTTTGCTTGGAAAATATGTAGTTATTAAAGTTAAAAGTATGTTCTTTAAATTTTATGATAATTTAATTAATATATGAATGTATTGTAAAAATATTTTTTATTAAATATCAATAGTTCCTGAAAAAGGAGACATTCCAGCTAATATTCAAACATTGAATAAAACAATTAAACAAATTTAAATAAATGAAAAAAAAAAATATAATTTTGTTCAATATATTTATATATGTATATATAGTAACCTAATTTATATATATTATATATTATTTTATATATTATATTTATTATATATATATATATTATATTTATTATATTTATCATATTTTATATTATATTTATTATATTTCTATTATAATAAATATAATAACGGTCTTATAACTGTTCCCTGAGGTACATCAATTTTAATAATATTTTAAACACTTCAATATTTGTTTTCACCTATATTTTTGATAATTAATATATTATATTTAACAGAGTTCCTTCAAGTCACAAATTGTAATATACAAATACTATTTTCATTATAAATATTTCTTGTTGTATTTTCTTATAATCATTATTTAGGACTCACAGAAGAGCAGTGATTTTTTTGTTTTGTTTTTTTAAAACTATTTATTAACTTCTTGAAGGAGAAGTTTATTTTTTTATTCTAGTTTATAATTTACTAAAGTATCTAAAATATATTCTTTACTTCATATCAAAATTTCAAGTCAAAATTTTGAGTTTGTCATTTTCTTGTAAGAACTTACTTTATTTTATTATTTCTCTGTTTATTTTTAATTGAATTTATATTTATATATATATATATATATATATATATATATATATAATAAATATAATAGTGGCCTTACCACTGTCCCTTAAGGTACTCCACATTTCCAATTTCTATAACAATTTTATTTCTTTCAGATGGAAAATTAGGTTGTGGAAAATCCCTGGCATTGGCTCACCTCATACATTATGCTTATGAAAAGAAATTCATTATTGTACATGTTCCATGGGGTAGGAGAAAACTAATTAATTAATAAATAAATATATATATATATATATATATATATATATAATTTAATATTTTATTAACTATATTTTTCAATTAGTACCCAATTGGTTTATACGTCCCAAAGAATACAACAACTCAACTATCCACGAAGGTTTCATGGATCTTCCCATAGACGCAGCGGCTTGGCTTTTCCATTTTCAGACACAAAATAGTACTTTACTAAAAGAATTAGATGTAAGTGGTATTTTATATATATATATATATATATATATATATATTATTTGGATAATGTCTTATGAATGTTTTTACTGTTTTGTAGCTTAAGACTTCCAAAGATTACGTTTGGAGTAAACGCGAAATAACTCCGAAGGATTCTCCATTAATGGCAATTGTCGAACATGGTATTAATAGAGTTAAATATGCTAGTGAATGTATATCGGTGCTTTTCAAGGAGTTAAAACAACATTCGACTGAAGGAAGGTATGATGTATTTTTAGTAGTATAAACGGGGCGGGTAAAAATACCCGTTTCGGGGACTTGTTCGGGTTTTTTTTACTTGTTTCAGTGTCGCTAAATTTAAAATCGGTTTTTATGTGATAATGAAAGAGTTAATTAATAGTTTTTGTCTTGATTTGTTTTTTTTTTGTTGTTTATTTTAGTATTTTGATACAAAGCAATATATGAATTTAGGACATTTTTTTTTTAAATTTCTTCAAATTATTCAAGATTTTTATTCCAAACATTTTAATTTGTATACATTAGTTGAAACTAGATAAAATTTACGAAAAACTGGTAAAAATTGTTGTATATACTTACATAATGAAATTTTGAATAAAACTTGTTGCAACATTCTTTTTCTACTGCTACATATATTTAGTATTTTCGACATTTTTTACATTTTCTTGAATATCTTGTAAATTTTAACCAAGACACTTCGTTTTCTATATATCATTGAAAATTACATAAAATTTACTAAAATCAAGTAAAAAGTGTTATATAGACTTACAAGGAGAACCCGCGCATTGCTCGTCTCGGATTTTGATGAAATTTGGCACAGTTGTAGGTTCTATGCCCAAACTGACTGTGGTAAAACATTAGAGGCCTATGAAAAGCGGTTTAATTATAAAAATTAATTAAAGTTTGCATTTTAGCAGCGCGCTATACCATAGCGCTACACATAGCTCGCAACGTGCACAATTATCAGTTGAGTCGTAGTTTAGTGGTAGAGTGACCGAACTCTCATTTTTGCGTATGCTTATGCGTATCGTCGGAGGATCGAATCCCGTTCATGTTAACTTTTTTTTAAATATTTTTAATTCAAATTTATAATTGCATGAGTAAATAATATTAAAGTTTTCGTGAGTTTTTAATTAATTTCATATTTTTCGTTAAATATTCTATAGTAAAATGCTCTGTAACGTCTGTATTAAATTGATGTAACACCTGAAACATAATAATTTCATATAAAAAAAACAGCAATAACAAGGAAGAAAAAATGTAATTTATTTGCATATATTAACTACTTTAAGGTTTACAACTGCCCAAAGTATTTTTATATATGCGCGAGCCGAGCGGTCAGTTTGGACCAAAAGTTCAAATTGATGTTCAAAAATATGAACACGAATTCAAAAATATTTGTGTGACTGCGTCGAAAAGCGGTAAAATGACGAAGGAACTTTTTTCATATTTATTGATATTTATTGATAATGTTCTTAAGCCATATGTTAAAAGGGAGAAATTTTTATTAATATTAGATTCTTGGGGTGGTCAAACTTCGATCCATCACTTTTCAATAATAATTTTACAAACGATCTAGGGCAACGAACCAGTACAGTAGAAATAATATCACCCCATTGCACACCATACTGCCAGCCTTGTGACGTTTATTTCTACAGACAGGTGAAGTTATTTATGAAGAAAATTCAAAATTGTTACCGAATTAGGCAATTAGAAAGAGAACTAAACAGAAGGGAAGATGCCTTGAGGATACATTCTCTAATTCATCATCAGTTTACTGCGCATATTTTTCAGAATATGATCCAATATGCTTGGTTTGCAAGCAAACTGGCTAATACAAGAGAGTTCTTTTTATTGTGAATCAAGTATGTTTTCCGGAAACCGTCGTTTGTGAAAAATGTTTATGAAATGTGCTCATTGCAATTTATTTTTATGTTTTTCTTCTTTCTATGATAAGTACCATCCCGCCAATTGTAAACCTTAAAGTAGTTAATATATGCAAATAAATTACATTTTTTCTTCCTTGTTATTGCTGTTTTTTTATATGAAATTATTATGTTTCAGGTGTTACATCAATTTAATACAGACGTTACAGAGCATTTTACTATAGAATATTTAACGAAAAATATGAAATTAATTAAAAACTCACGAAAACTTTAATATTATTTACTCATGCAATTATAAATTTGAATTAAAAATATTTAAAAAAAAGTTAACATGAACGGGATTCGATCCTCCGACGATACGCATAAGCATACGCAAAAATGAGAGTTCGGTCACTCTACCACTAAACTACGACTCAACTGATAATTGTGCACGTTGCGAGCTATGTGTAGCGCTATGGTATAGCGCGCTGCTAAAATGCAAACTTTAATTAATTTTTATAATTAAACCGCTTTTCATAGGCCTCTAATGTTTTACCACAGTCAGTTTGGGCATAGAACCTACAACTGTGCCAAATTTCATCAAAATCCGAGACGAGCAATGCGCGGGTTCTCCTTGTTAGATATCAAAATTTTGAATTATTTGTAGTTGAAATGCAGACTTTAGTATTTTGATAATTTGAATTATATGGAATTGGGACATTTTTTTGCTTTTTTTTCAAATAACTTTTAATTTTCTTCTACTATATTATAATTTGTTTACATTAGTGAAAACTAGATAAAATTTACTAATATCTAGTAAAAACTGTTATATACACTTGGATATCAAAATTTTGAATAATTTGTAGTTGAAATGCAGACTTTAGTATTCTGATAAAATATATAATAGACATAGAATAGAAATAGAACTCTACCGACTAGCAAATTGAAAGTAAAACAAAATGAAATAAAAAAGGACTCTACTAACCATCAAATTGAAATACAAGACCAAATTTAAAAATGACTTCTATTCAGCCAACTGAAATGGAAAAAACATAAAATAAAAAATGGACTTTACTGACTATCAAAGAGACAAAAATAAGATAAGAGACAATAAATAAGAGACAAAATTAAAAGATTAATTTTTTGTTTAGCAAGCTCAAATAAAGAAAGACTGAAATATGTGACAGAATTTAAAAAGGACTCTACTGACGATCAAATAAGACATAGAATAGAAATAGAAAAAGTACCTTATTAACTAGCAAGGACATTTTTTTACATTGCTTAAAACGACTCAAAATTTTCATTCCGAATATCTTAATTTGTTTACATTAGTAAAATCTCGATAAAATTTACTAAAATTTGGTATAAACTGTTATATACACTTTTATATAAAATGTTTGAATAATTCGTAGTTGAATTGCAGACTTTAGTATTTTCTTAACTCACATTACATATATGGATTTAGGACATTTTTTACGTTTCTCCAAATAACTTTTAATTTTCTTCCAGGACATTCAAATTTGTTTAAATTAGTAAAAACTAGATAAAATTTACTACAATCTAGTTAAACTTATTATATATACTCGAATATCAAAATTTTGAATAACACGTATTTTGCAATACGTAACATTAACACCTTCATAATTTGCATTACATACATATATGGATTTAGAACATTTTTTTACTGTTCTTCAAATACCTTTTAATTTTCTTCTAGGACATTATAATTTTAATACATTAGCAAAAACTAGATGAAATTTACTAAATTCTAGTAAAAATTGTTATATACGCTCGGATATCAAAATTTTGATTAACCCATACTTCAAATGCAGACTTTAGTATTTTCTCTACTTAGTACAACCTTCTTGTTAATTTTGTCTTGTAGTTTTATAGTATTTTCCTATGGTTTACTAGTTAAAATATATGAAATATATTAGACCTATAATTTATATACATTTAATATGTAAAGATACATATAGGTACATATACATAATAATAATATTGAATAATATTAAAATCAGTCACCATTTATTAAGGTTGTCAAATATCTCCCTTTCGCCTTTTTGTATTATAAACCAAGAGCAAAAAAGCGGAAGGGAGATATTTGACAACCTAATATATTACATTTATAGATAGTTTCGAATCAGATAATTTAAATTTATCATTTCATTTATATATTTTTACATTAATTTTTCAAATTTGATATACTGAAGTAAATTAAATCAAATACTTAGTAGACATAATATATATAATAATTATTATAAATATGGCAAAAATCGGATCACTTAAATGTCTACAATATAATCAAATAAATTGATTCATCACAATTAATTAATTCGTGAGACATCATTTTATATTTATATGAAATATATTAGACCTAGAATTTATATACATTTAATATGTAAAGATACATATAGGTACATATACATAATAATAATGTGGAATAATATTAAAATCAGTCACCATTTATTGTTTCTTATATATTACATATAGATAGTTTCGAATCAGATAATAAATTTATCATTTTTTATATGTTTTTACATTAATTTTTCAAATTGTATACTGAAGTAATTAAATCAAATACTTAGTAGACATAATTATATATAATAATTATTATAAAAATATGGCAAAAATTGGATCAATAACAATATAATCAAATAAATTGATTCATCACAATTAATTAATTCATGAGACATCATTTTATATTTGTATGACTATCAATTATTTCGTTATAAAGACATAATATGCTTTTTAAAGGTTTTTGAAGTAAAACTTCTTTAGGCGCGACATGGGTTAGGTTGGATAAAATAATCAGGTTGGATGTCAAACTTGTCGAAAGATATTAAATTCGGGTAAAATTCCCACTTTGTGTAAGTTTAACGGGTTTGTGTATTTCCACCTATAACAAATTATCTACCTAAACTAGATACTGTAATCTGAAAGGTTAATTTCACCTAGTTGTGTTTTCATGCAAATTAGACGATTGCGACATGCAAATGGACAATTTGGAATGTTTGGCCAAATTATAAATGTGCCTGTTGACATTAATAATGATAATTTATATTACCTCGTATTATTGATGATGATCATTGCATTAACGTTCACATAAAAAAGAAATGATTCATAGATCTCAAGCTATGTGCAAGGGCTTGATAAATAAAACAAATATAAAAAGTATGGCTTCAATTTGTTAGGCAAGACGGATATTACAGCTGTTCAAGGAATGAGATTATATCGTCAGCGAAAAAGTAAAAAAATACAAACAGTAAATGAATGTATGTTAATTTTAATTACATGAGTTCTTCAAACACAATTGTTACAGGATGAGTTAATTTGCAAAACAATATTTGTTTAGGCGTTGTTTAACATAATCCACTGTGTAAATGAATATTATAGAATTTATTAATCAGCAATTACTTTAAAACGATCATGTCATATTTCAAGTACGACTTTGATTACATATTGTTTGTAAATATTGTACATATTTTTAATGTAATCATAAATTATAATTTATAATTTATCTTTATATAAATGTGTATAATGATTGACGACACTAATAAATGTGTGCATCACGAGTGTTACCATATTTACTAATAAACCTTATTCAAAATTTTTATATGATGTATTTATTTTTACTCAACTTAAATTTGCTACAATATAATTGCAAATAAGTTTTACTTCATCGCGTGTGATCCTTACGCGCACTCTTTTTTTTTGTAATCCTATACAACATCTCTTTTTTTTAAATATAAATTTCTTTAATTTACAATTCAATATAATTAATATTTTAGGTGCAAAACATTTGTGGCAATCGACGGCTACAATGCACTTTGGCACACACATTCGATAATAAAAGGCGACAATAAACAATTTGTACCGCCGGCAAAAGTTACGATAACCACTCCATTCTTAGACATCACCAACTTCGATTGGGTAAGAAAAAATAATAATAAACCACCCAATAACATAATTCTTTTCTCATTTTTTTAATTTTTTAATGTAATTTTTTTTTAGTGTAATGGTTTATCGGTAGTAATCGTAGACCAGCACGCGGTGCCCAAAGAAAGCCAAGAATCACATTTACCAAGATATCTTCTGGGTAAAGAAGGTTTTGAGCATCTAGACCCTTTTATTCCAGTGGAAATAAAGGGTTATAATGATAAAGAATTTGCAAGTGTTATGCAATACTATAGGGACAGACTGTGGTTGCAGACGCAAGATTCGCAGGCCGAAAAAGAACTGCATTTTATGAGCGGTTGTAATCCTTATAGATTGATGGAGATGTGTGGGCCATTGTAGATTTATTTTGTAATTAAATATATAATATAGTATAGTATTGAGAATAATATTGTTTGAAAAACATGGAGCCCTAAATTTCCACCTTCCTATCACAAATCCCTGTTTAGTGAGGTCGTACTAATCTAATGTAGGTGCAAAAGGTATAACATTATATAACAATAAAATTATTAGCTTTCAGAAGGAGAAGTAATTATGTTTTCATCAAAAAATCCGATTCGCTTATTTTATGTTTTCTCAAGCCGTTCTGAATCGAATGAGACCAAATTCGGAAAAAGTATGCATATGTGTATCTGTGTGTGTGAACCGATATTTTACCGTAAATCGCCGTTTTCTCAAAAACCGCTGGACCGATTTCAAAAATTTAAAAGCCATTCGATGTATCTCGACGAGAACTATCGTTTGTTAGTTTTGTGCGACGATCGGCCGAGACATTTCTTTATAATTTAAAAAAAGTGTTAAACTTTTCGTCCACGTTTTAGCCCGCAATTTTGAATCGATTCTGAAAATTCGTTCGAAAGATATTGGTTAGGAATCGTGCTGATTAGTTTTTGGTGAAGATCGGCCGGGCCGTCTTCTTGTAATAAAGTGTTAATAAAAAATTTCGACGATTTTTATTTTTTTTTTTGACGGTAGATACCATAGTCTTCTAGATCATATTAAAATATTACGGCCCTGCGGCTATTGGTTTAGCTTTGAAAATTCGTCAAAGTTTGCAAAAATTAGTATATTTTTTTTGGCATCTGTCAAAATCATACATTTCATCGACATTTTCTCAAAAACGCCTCAACCGAACTGCTGGACTGATTTCAAAAATTTAAATGCCATTCGATGTATCTCGATGAGGACTAGCTTTTATCAATTTTGCGCGACGATCTGCCAAGCCGTTTCTTTATAATTTAAAAAAAAGTGTTAAACTTTTCGTCCACATTTAAGCTCATTCTACCGAATCGATTTTAAAAAATCAAAAACTGTCCGAAAGATATCATTGGGATTGATGCTGATTAGTTTTAGGTAAAGATCAATCGAGCCGTTTTCTTGTAATTCGTTGTTGAAAAAAAAATTTAAGCCGATTTTTATGGAACTTTTTTAGCGATATATATCATGATCTTATAGAACTTACTGAAATATATGGTCTTACGACAAGTAGTTTAATTTTAAAAAATTCATCAAAGTTTGAGAAAATGAGTAGTTTTGTTGACGTTTGTTAAAATTAAAATTATACGATTTACTTGGTTTAACGATAGAGTACTTGGTCTTAATGAACATACTAAATTATTAAATTCCTACAAAAAACTGGTTCAATTATAAAAATTATCAATTTGTGAAAATTTGCTTTAAGAGAATACTCCGAGTTAAGGTATTCGTTCGTTCATTTTCAATTATGTGTAATAAATCCACTCGAAATACTTTTAATCACTCATAAATTAATATATTTCTTATTGATTAAGTCGATTATTTACACATATCGGGAAGTTCATGTAACTTACCTCAAGGCTAAATACCAATACCAACTAGTTATGTCTGGTAGAGAGAGATGGATTAATAAAATTTGTGAGGCTCGAACATGCCGCCACGTTTGAAAAAACAATGGGAAATTAATTTACATGATTTTTCAACATTGATTCATATAGTTAGTAAAGTTAGAATATAAATGCATAAAGATTAATTAGTTATAATCTTTTATATATATAAAAATAAGTCGGGTTTTCCTTCCTGACGAAATAACTCCAGAACGCACAAACCGATTTCGACAATTTTGCATTCGTTGGAAAGGTCTCCGCAAGGTTTATAGCTAAGAAAATTAGTTGTGCATGGCATTGTGCCTTAATGCAAGCTGCTGGAACTTCACGCACCGTAATTAAAAATTCGAGTAATGACATTAGTGAGAATTATCAGAATTATGCTTGGTTAAGTCAACGAGCAATTCTTGCCGGAAAGAATAATGATGTACACGCACTGAATTCCACCATTCAATCAAACATTGCTGGCGATTTGGTGGCATACCAATGATTCCGATTGGTCTTCCGTTTGACTTCAAACGATTGCAATTTCTAGTTTGCAATAACAAGTCGCAAGGCCAATCGCTTAGTGTTTGCGGGATAAATTTCAAATAGATTATTTAGAAAATCATTGTGTTTCACATGGGCAGTTATACGTTACATGTTTACGAGTCGGGAAACCATCCGCTTTGTTTGTGTTAACATCAGACCAAAAAACAAAAAATGTGGTTTACCAAAGAGCACTTCAATGAAACGGATAATTTGCGGATTCACTTTCATTTACTTAGAGAAGTTCAACTAAAAAACAAACTTCATTTTGTAATCGAAATAAATTCATTACTGTTGTATAATAAAATCAAATTTTTCCTTTTCAAATATAAAACAAACAAAAAATTTCTTCATCTTTCTCACGAAACCATCTGGTGGCGAAACGGAGTTCGTCGGGTTTGCTAGTTAGTTATATAATAATATGTAAAATGATAAATTTTATTTTCGAAAAACAAGACATAGATTTTGTTTACTCAATTTTGACAATTATCAAATAGCAATGATGTACTACATTTGTTTTACAAAATTTTTATTCATTTTGTTTTTACATCAGCACAAAAATTATTTAACACAAATGAATTTTTTTCCAAATTTTTTTACCGTAATCATCATTTGACTCTGCATATACAGAAAACAATAAATTCTTCAATAGGATCCCGAAAAAAATTATAAAAGTAATCCAATCCAAATTTATAAAGTGTACCGCAAGATATACATTCAAAATATGACATAGCAAACTATCATAGGATCTAAGGGCATGGACACATCAATCGGCTGCATCAATTGGAGAAGACAAGTATTACAATAAAATCTCCCGAATAAAGTTGACCCTTGTAGAACCAGAATCAGGAGGTAGTCACTTACCAAATTGATGGTACTAATAATCCACGAGAAATATCTTCTAATGGTGATCTACTTAGAACCAGAATCAATCAGTAGTAACGAACCAAATTGATGGGTTTTCAGGACAATGATGAAAAAATGACATCAGGAACTTGGTGAGCATACACTCCAACTGAAGAAGTCAGTAATCCACGAAAAACAACTTCTAATGGTGATCCTTGTAGAACCAGAATCAATTGGCAGTGATGAACCAAA
Organism: Ctenocephalides felis; assembly: GCF_003426905.1. Lineage (NCBI taxonomy): Eukaryota > Metazoa > Arthropoda > Insecta > Siphonaptera > Pulicidae > Ctenocephalides > Ctenocephalides felis. The sequence goes on along the minus strand of NW_020539726.1, from coordinate 36,597,611 downwards.
TTGATGGAGGATTATCCAAAAAATTACTTCAGGAATATGGTGAAAGCAAACTATGGCACACACCAAATGATCTTTTGTTTGTCTAATAATCGTCTAATTGTGATGCACGTGGTACCAGACTCAAGAAGAAATCATTTACCAAATTGATGGGTTCTCTGGTAGATGACCCAATATATGACATCAGGAACTTGGTGATCACAAACTGTCGTCTCGACTACGATGATTCATGCAGAACCAAAATCAAGAAGTAATCACTTACCAAATTCAAGGGTTCTCAAAAGTACAATCCAAAATCTGATTGGGTGAGCAAACTATACTGGAAACTTGACTTCTTTGTTCCAAATGAAGAAGTACAACCACAACCACAAGAAGGTTTTCTCGTAGATTTTATAAGGGATCTTGGTACTTCTGGATGGAGCAGCCTTTGGTGTGGAGTTCAAAAGATTAAATTTGATGAGATGAATTCTTGCCTAACAATAATTGGGTCCATCGAAGTTTAAGGTTAAAAGACCTCATGTTTCAGGAAATAAATGAATATACTTCCTCGTTGATTAGATGAATTCTTGCCTAACAATAATTGGGTCTATCGAAGATTAAGGTTAAAAGACTTCATGTTTCAGGAAAGAATATATTACCTCGTTGATTTTATAAAGGATCTTGGTGCCTCTGGATGGAGCAGCCCTTTTATTGTAGAGTGCAAAATATTATATTCGATTAGATGAATTCTTGCCTAACAATAATTGGGTCCATCGAAATTTAAGGTTAAAAGACTTCATGTTTCAGAAATGAATATATTACCTCGTTGATTTTTTAAAGGATCTTTGTACCTCTGGATGAAGCAGCCCTTGATGTGAAATTTAGAAGATTAATTTTGATTAGATGAATTCTTGCCTAACAATAATTTGGATCCATCGAAGATTAAATTTATGTCTCAGGAAGCAAATGAATATACTTCCTCGTTGATTTTATAAAGGATCTTGGTACCTCTGGGTGGAGCAGCTCTTGGTGTGAAATTTAGAAGATTAATTTTGATTAGAAGAATTCTTTCCTGACGATAATTGTGTCCTTTAAGTAGATGGAAGTGGTTGGAAGTTTCCAAAATCTATTTGGAAGTAACAGGTTTTCCCCTTGTCGTCATCAATTGGCTATTTGGGGTAGCAAATTGATGAACATCTTGTTTTTGTCTAAGGCAGAGTACACATGCAATGACAAGTGTCTTGGAAAACAACTGTTTTGTGAAGACTTCCAACAATCTAGAACTATTAAATAAACATTTTTACATTGGATACATTTTATCTAAATACAGTGAATTATGTGTGAGTTTTTCTACCCTAGGGTATTCTACCCAAAAATTTCTAGTTTGATATTACTTTCTTTGACTATTTATATTTATATAATTTTTTATACATTAGACAAGAACAAAAAAAGAAGAAAATTACTATTAAATAAATTAACTGTATTTAATTTTTATGTATTTTTGAACCAGGAACTAAAAACTAAATTACCACAATTATATTTGTATTTATTTTTTATGTATTTGTTTTGATCTTACCTTTTGGTTTTAGTATCGGTGTTTTTTTAGTGGATTTAACTGTACAATTTGGAAAATTTTGGTTTCATATTAAATTTTGTCCAAAATTTATTTTTTATAAATGTGTTTTGACGACTTGATGGTATTCTTTTGTTTTTGAATTAAAATTATATGAGCATATTAGATGAGGAAATTTTAGGTTTTATGCATTTGTTGTTCACTTTGTGAGCATAAAATTCAAACTAGTGGTGTATGGCATCGTGCCTTAAGGCAAATTGCTGGAACTTTCTGCAGTGTAATGAAATGTTCGAGAAATTTTAAATGTTTTTGAATAGATTATTATAAATACTGTAATATCGTCTAATATTTATAAGAATTATATAAACTGAATTACTAAGTTAAAATTATTTATTTAAAGTATATAAATGATGTGTAGAACTTTAGCCAGAATTAAAATTAAAGTCTTAATTATTTAAGATATATAAAAAATTTGAGAAAACAAATTTAAATAAGAATGTTTAGTCAAAACAAGCAAAAAGTTTTTTGAATAATTCAAATCGGAGGCTTAACTACAATTTTTTGCACATTTAGCTCGGTATCTCCTAAACGGCTGAACCTGCCCTTGCCAAAATCTAACCACCACTTCTCCCAATCATTACAAATTGAATATTTTTTAGATCATTCCAATCGGATACTCCGTTCTCTCAAAATCTCGATTTTTTGCATATCTTTACGTTTTAAATGTTTCTGAACATTTTTTTCGTCCACGTTTTCGGGCGCACGGATCAACCGATTTGAATGGTTTAAAAAACATTCGATCCCTATTGATACGGAGATGTGCTGATTAGTTTTTGGCAAAGGCAGGTTCAGCTGTTACGGAGATACGGAGCAAAGAGTGCAGAAAATAAAAATCGTGTTTTCAAGAGAACGGAGTATCGGATTTAAATGATCTAAAAAACATTCAATTCGTAATGATGGGGAGAAGAGGTGATTAGTTTTTGGCAAAGGTAGGTTCAGTTGTTTTGGATATCCGAAGCTAAACGGGCAAAAAATAGCAGTTTTTGAGAGAACTAAGCATCTGATTTGAAATACTTTCTGCTTGTTTTGACAAAATAATTGCTTTTGGAAAAAAAATCAGTTTATTTTTTTTTCAATTTTTTTATGTATCGCAAATAATTCAGATTTTTATTTTAATTTTGGATAAAGTTCTAAAGCTCACTCATATACTTTAAGCAAATATTTTCAACTTTGCAATTCAGTTTATATAAATCTTATAAATATTCAACAATGTTCCACGAATATTTCATTACACTGCAGAAAGTTCCAGCAATTTTCCTTAAGGCACGATGCCATACACCACTAATTTAAATTTTATGCCCAAACAAATGTATAAAACCTAAATTCCCTCATCTAAAGCGCCCATATAATTTTTATACAAAAACAAAAGAACGCTAACAAGTCATCAAACACATTTATAAAAAATAAAATTTTGGACAAAATTTAATGAAACCAAATTGTAACCAAAATTTTCCAAATTGTAAAGTTAAATCCGCTAAAAAACACACTGATACTAAAACCAATAGGTAAGAACTATATTTATTATCAAAACAAAAATATAAAAATAAGTAAATACAAATAAAATTGTAGTAATTTCTTTTTTAATTCCTGGTTCAAAAATACATAAAAATTAATTACAGTTAATTTATTTAATAGTACTTCTCTCCTTTTTTTGTTCTTGTCTAATGTATAAAAAATTGTATAAATATAAATAGTCAATGGAAGTAATATAAAACTAGAAATTTTTGGGTAGAATACCCTAGGGTAGTAAAACTCACATAATTCTTCACTGTATTTACATAAAATGTATCCAATGTAAAAATGTTTAATTTAATAGTTCTAGGTTGTTGGAAGTCTTCGCAAAACAGTTGTTTTCCAAGACACTTGACATTGCAATTGACCGTGTGTACTTTGCCTTAGACAAAAAAGGATATCTATCAATTTGCTACCCCCATAGCAAATTGATGACAAGGGTGAAAATTCAATGGAAAACCTGTTACTGCCGATTGCTTTGGAAACTTCCAACAACTTCCGTCGACTTAAAGGACACAATTATCGTCAGGAAAGAATTCATCTAATCAAAATTAATCTTCTGAATTTCACACCAAGAGCTGCTCCACCCAGAGGTAACCAAGATCCTTTATAAAATCAACAAGTTAATATATTAATTCCTGAAACATGAAGTCTTTTAACCTTAAATTTCGATGGACCCAATTATTGTTAGGCAAGAATTCATCTAATCAACGATTATGTATATTCATTTGATTCCTGAAACATAAAGTCTTCTTAAATCTTCGACAGACCCAATTACTACGAGTGTGAATTCAAATAATCGTATTTAATCTTTCGAACTCCACACCAAAGGCTGCTCCATCCAGAAGTACCAAGATCCCTTATAAAATCTACCAGAAAACCTTCTTGTGGTTGTGGTTGTACTTCTTCATTTGGAACAAAGGAGTCAGATTTCTAGGATAGTTTGCTCACCCAATCAGGTTTTGGATTGTACTTTTGAGAACCCTTGAATTTGGTAAGTGATTACTTCTTGATTTTGGTTCTGCATGAATCATCGTAGTCGAGTCTATAGTTTGTGATCACTAAGTTCCTGATGTCATATAACGGATCATCTACCAGAGAACCCATCAATTTGGTGAATGATTTCTTCTTGAGTCTGGTTCCACGTGCACCACCATTAGACGATTATTAGACAAACAAAAGATCATTTGGTGTGTGCCATAGATTGCCTTCACCATGTTCCTGATGTAATTTTTTGGATAATCCTCCATCAATTTGGTTCATCACTGCCAATTGATTCTGGTTCTACAAGGATCACCATTAGTAGAGATTTCTCGTGGATTATTAAAGACTACCTTATTTGGAGTGTATGCTCACCAAGTTTCTGGTGTCATATTTTTTTCATCATTGTCCTAAAAACCCATCAATTTGGTTCATAACTACCGATTGATTCTGGTTCTACATAGATCACCATTAGAGGATGTTTCTCGTGGATTATTAGTACCATCAATTTGGTAAGTGACTACCTCCTGATTCTGGTTCTACAAGGGTCAACTTTATTCAAGAAATTTTATTGTAATACTTGCTTCTCCAATTGATGCAGCCGATTGATGTTTGTCCATGCCCTTAGAACCTATCATAGTTGCTATGACATATTATGAATGTATGGTCTTGCGGTACAGTCCATAATTTGGATTGGATTACTTTTAATTTTTTTGGGATCCTGTTGAAACATTTATTGTTTTCTGTATATGCAGAGTGAAATGATAATTACGTTTAAAAATATTTGGAAAAAATGCATTTGTGTTAAAAAATTTTTGTGCTGATGTAAAACAAAATGAATACAAATTTGTAAAACAAATGTAGTTCATTTATTTGACATTGCAAAAT